>NC_088684.1:45396498-45443998 GCF_028017835.1 Emys orbicularis | reverse complement strand
AGCAGTGGGTAGGTTATGTGTAGCTTCACACCACAGTGAAAAGCTGGCTGCATCCACACTGCTATGTGTAGCAATATGCAGCCATGAAAGGCTCTGCCAGGGGGGAGGCAATGGGGAGCTACCAGAGCCTTTCTCTGCTGCCTCCCCCAATGCCAGAGCCTTTCCCCACTGCCAGAGTCTTTCTCTGTGGAGGGGAAAGACCCCAGCAGCAGGGAGGCTATGGAACAATACACTGCCAAAAACAGCAGTGTCGACAAGGGAGGCACTGCTTGGGTAAGTAGAGCCCTGTACATACGCCCAGGGTTCTGGTGTGTCTCTATGCTATTTGTCTAAGCAGTGCCTCACCATCTATGCTGCTATCTATACTAGTGCTTGGGGTGTGTGCAATGTATGTAATCTACGTGCTGGTGTAAGGTGTGTGCAGTGTAGATGTACCCTTCAGCACATGCTTAACTTTGAGCAAGTGAGTAGTCCCACTGGACTCAAATTGGCCCACTCACTGCCCCACATTAAGGGCATGCCTAAATCTTTGCACAGAGCCTAAGAGGCTATCACACAGTAGCCCACAATAGGCCAAAGGACAAAATCCTTACTCAGTTCCCATCAATTGAGTCAACAGAATTTTTGCCTGGGAAGGACTTCACAATTTGGCCCACTATACAGAACATCACAGCAGCCTGATAGACACAGAGTTTCCTAGCCTCTAATTGTACATCAAGAAAGCAAGACTATACATTTTAAAAATTCCCTCACTTTTCAAATGCCATTGAAAAAGATATCTTTATCAGGAATAAAACCAGACAGAACCACATCCATGAACTCCCCACTCTGAGCCCTACTCAGAGTAGCAACCACAGACTATGCCGTTCACTTCCCTACAGTCCCTTGCAATGCCAGCTGGATGCTGGAGCACATCCAACCTACAAGTGATATTCCTAAACTACATAAAAAAAATCCCAATTACAGAACAGAACAAAGACTTAAATCCAAAACAATATTTTAAGGAAGTTAAACATTTAATTGGAGTCAAGTGGCTTCTTTAGAAAATAACCTGGTGTTAGTTCTATCCTTTTTTTGGCGCAGGAATATTCTGGCAGATGCAAGAAGAGTAACTGTCCAATACTCACTGGCTCCTTCAGATTGAAATCAGATGTACATGGCATTCTCAATTCAAACTGATTAAACACACAGACTAAACGAGGTAATTACAAATACATGTGCTGGGGACTTTTTTTTTTAATTTGTAAAATTGTTCACATCTTTTAAAACACTTTTTAAAAAAGGTGGAATTACAAACACACAGAAACAGATGTTTTTGGTAGTTAAACTGTTGGAAATTCAGACTCCGTGTCTGGCATCACCTGGTTTTGATTCAGTGTTCATGATCTCAGGTTAATTCTGCTTAGACTCAGTCCAGTTCTGGAGTGGTATCACCACATTACTGCCATTCAGACTGGATACCGTCACTATATTTTTAAATGCATTTTAACTTTTTTTTTTTTTAAACAAGCACACTTTTTTGTCACCACAGTGAAAAGTAACTTCAATACAAATGATTTTTGTAATTGTGTGCACAGCAATAAGCGGCGTACAATTCTATCTGGAACGTGCTTGCACAGAGTTACTTCTGAACTAGCAATAACCAGCCTTGTTTAGTTATACTGATTTTTAGAATTGCAGAATTGAGTATTCTTGTTCATTCCCTATCCAAAAAAAGGTCCTGATTCTCTAAGCAGACCTTCACGGGAAGACCCTTTAGCCCACATGCAGTACCACTGAAATCAGCAGGGCTCTCTACAGGTGCACTAAGTCCCTTAGTGTAGGTTTGATTGCAGTACTGGGTATATTCATTGTAAAAAATTTTGGTGCTGGAAAATGTAGCCTCTATCTAGTCAAGTTTCTATTCAACAAATAAAAGCCAAGTTTTTAAAAATCCTCTTTTTTGCCTCCCTCGTTGGACTTGTTTTGAACTTGATGTGCTAGATTCTAACCTGAGCAGAAGTGCTTGTCCAGTGCTTAATTTGTGCCAGGCTGAGCCCTAGCACCTCTAGGCTTGGCAGTTCATAGCTCTGGCACTCCTGGGCTTGCTGCATCAGTTATGAACGTAAAAAAATGGCTTGAGTCCCATCACCTCTTTCATTACAAATTAAGCACTCTGCTTGTCTCTTATAAATCTGCATAGTAGGATGTTACAAACTCTCAAGCTAGACCCACAATGTCATGATGCAACTAGCTGTCCCAAAATGCATTTTTGTGATAGAAAACAAAGTCACTTACATCTTACGAGTATTTTGTTGAACTGGCTATTTTATTAATTAAATCATCTGAAGTCTCTACAATGCTTTGAACATGTAAAGCGCTATATGGGTGCTAGATTTTATTAAAACTCTTAGTCGCTCTACAGCTCTAAATCAACGCTTTATAAGCGATTACCTAATGTGTCCCTACATTGTCTGGTACGTGCTTTTGTCCACTGCATGTATCAGTTATAATTCAACAGGACTTTACAACTTTAGTCTAATTGTGAGAAAAAATGCACATAAAATTCATTTTAAAATCTTGCACCCCCATTTATTTACCAAATTATTGTATTTAAAAGTACTAAAGAACAGTCTTTCTGTGTAAATTGGTAACAAGTATGCATTCGTGAGCAGGGGCGGCTCTATGTATTTTGCCGCCCCAAGCATGGCAGTCAGGTGGCTTTTGGCGGCCGCTGGTAACGCGGATTCGGCAGCATGCCTGCAGGAGGTCTGCCGGTCCCGCACCTTCGGCGTACCCGCCGCCGAATTGCCACCAAAACCGCGGGACCGGCGGACCTCCCACAGGCACACCGCCGAAGGCAGCCTGACTGCCGCCCTCACGGCGACCGGCAGGCCGCCCCACGCAGCTTGCCGCCCCAGGCACGCGCTTGGTGCGCTGGTGCCTGGAGCCGCCTGTTTGTGAGCATACTTGCATTGCCATATTAGCTGTATTTTGTAGCATACAATCCACTGGTCCCACAAGGACTTCTTTTACAGCATAGTACAGACCTCACCATTGTTATTTGGGAATACACATCAAGGAACCAGTACTATGTCATGCTACAATCCATATGGTAACATAATGTGTCTATATGAAATTGAGCAAAGTTTCTGTATTTAAATAAAGCAAACAATGCAGCTATGGATTTTTAATGTGATTTCATCTTTTATACAACCCCTTAAGTACTGGCCTAATGTACTGCAACACCAGTTCTTGTTTTGTACTGAGTTCCAGATGTATCCTAATACTGGAATGACTGGATCATAGGGACCTTAGACTCCTTGTGCACTAGTTAGGCTATACACAGAAGGCCTGATTTTTAGCCTATGTAACTCAAATTTAGTTTCACTGACTCCAAGGATGGATTGACTTAATGGGGTTTGGCTGAATGAGGATCTGGCCTTGAATCTAAGACACAGGTCCCATTTTCATCTTCCAGAATAACATTCACTACATCTCCCTCAACTCACAAAGTGAAATCAATTGTCATTCAGAAAGTCTTGGACCAAAGCTTATCCTCTTCCTGGTTCTGATCTACTTTATTTTCAAGATTTATCAGCTTCAAACAGCTTTCATAAAAAGAAGGTATGAGCAATATTATACGTTGTGACTGCAGCTCGTGTAGACATCCATGAGCTACCTTTAATATAATTAATGCTACCTTTAATATAATTAACTTGAGTACTGGAACAGTGAAGTCTCTTCAGCGCGGGCTGTAGAAACCCTGGGCAATTACTCACATGGCTAGCTCACACTAAAGCAGCTTCAGTGCTACCGGTACCTGAGCTAGCTATATTAAAGCTAGCTTGGGTATATCTCCATAAGTTGTATTACACCCAGTGTATACATAGTTGCACAGGCATTCATTGTCTTCAGGGGCTTGGTGCATCACCTCTTATTTCTGTAGTGCATGGCTCTAGTAGTGCTTACATAGAAAGAATCCTTTGTGATTGAAGTTTGGATGACAGCAATCTCTCTGGTGAGCAAAAGAACTAGTTTGATGTTGCAATGACTCAAAACGTGCAACTGCCGATTGAAGATCCAACCAGGAAAAAGAGTCATTACTTAGTTTATAGTCCCAGTTGTCCATCCTGTGCAATTCTACTTTTCCATGAAGTTTGGTGAGCTATTCCAACGCAGAAATGTGTCAACCTTCTCTCCCACAAAGGTTGCAGAACCCATCAGACTTCCTACTTTTGCTGTTCCATTAGCCCATGTCTTATAGAAAAACAATTGCTCCATCGCTGTTTAAAATTTGTGTGGATTCCTACCCTCCAAAATCCTTGGCAGTGCATTACTTCAACAGGTGCATGCAGCTAATAACTCTGAGTCTTTTTTGGCCTTGTCAACAAAGGAGATCTTGGAGATCTCTAGCACTAAGGCTGAATGTTTGCTGACACATTGCGTTTGGCAAGCCATTTTGCCCTACACTCTTGCCATAACTAGCCATCTTTTTGAAATATTTCCATTATTATAGTATTTGCTTTGCTCTCCTATTTCCTGTTGAGACTCAGAAGGGAGCTAGCTCAAAAAAATAAAAGTATCTTAAGATGTTAAAAGGTGATCTACTTTGAAATATCAAAATATGGTGCCATACTGTGCAGAGTCACCGTTAACAAAGTTTCTGACATTCTCCACTCTCCTACGAAAGGCACGTAATACTGTAGTGTTAAGCCTAGCTATGTTAAGAGCCCAGATTTCCTGGTAATGCCTGGAGGGAGTAATAATATTGCACCTACTGGAGAGTACTGGGAAACCTAACTGTCTGCACTAAAAGTTAATCAATAAAGAGAAAAAAAGAATATGCATGGGTTACTGATTGCACAATGCTGTTAAAAAAAGCCATGAGCCAGTCCACCCAGGAAATAAAGGATGTATACAAATACATTTAGGTGTATTTATACAGCACTTATTGTCATGGGGGATGATTTTCAAAAGTGCCAGCGTGACTAAGCAATACAAGTCCCATTGATTTTGAATGGGACCTAGGCACTTTTGAAAAGTCCACCTAAGTCCCATTGAAAGTCTATGCGATTTGTGTTCCTAAATCACATAGCCACAATAGGTAAGGATTTTAAAGGTGCCAAAATACACCACCACATGCAAAATTGTCTCCAAGCTGCAGAAGTCCTGGATTAAGTAACAGGTGATAGCTAAGTACTCAGGGTTTACCCAAACCATTGATGTTTTATTGTTTAGAAATCCAAGCTGCGACCACCACAAATAAAATACATTAGCATGTGAATGTGTTTAGTGTGCAACAGGCATAGAAATCAGGCTTGTGTACATTACCTTTTATGGTTCAAACATGAGTGTGAAGTGTCAAGTTAGATGACACAATCCTGACCACAACTGACCGGTCAGCATAGACCAGGCCCCTTTGTGTTCACAAGCATGTCGTATACGTGTAATATTCAGACACACCATACAACTCGATAATGTAAACAAGCCTTAACCCTACACAATCCTTAAAAGCAGTGTTGGACCAGTTACACATTTGTTTTATCTAAGCAGATGTCTGAACAAAAAAAGCATCTGCTTCAACTGGAGTGAACTATCACATCCATGTTTTTTCCCCTTGAGAGTGGTGAAGAACACCGTGAGTGTTAGATTTTTCAGTGGCATTTTATACTGGAGCAGAGACAGATGTTTTAATTTTTTCAATAATCTGGCCAGTAAATTTACTATGTCTCTTTGCTAAGCTGTTCACCCTTACTATTAAAACTGATTTGCACAACAGTATGTTACAGCCAAAGCAAGCACGGCAGTCATTAAAGTCATTCATCAGTAGCTGCTCACATATGTTTTGGTTCTTAGCCAAATCAGCTACTGATGAACGGATCATCCTTTGCCTAGTTTCCTTTTCTGTAATTGTAAGGAAGTAGTAGAGAAATAATTTGTGGTTCTGAAATAGTCATGCTGACAGGTAGGCCTGCTTCTGTCTTTTTGCTTTTAAACACACTATCCCTAAGAGGCTGTGGTTTACTTCCAGCCCAGGATCTGTACAATTCCTTGGAACTCTCCCCATAAAAAAAAACCGATGAGTGCAAGCCAATCTCAAGGTTTATGGAGAGCTCCCATTTTAAATACAATATAGGCACTGAAGTAATGGCATTACTCAGTAAATAAGAACAATTCAAACAAAAGCAAAAAGTACCATCTGACAGGGAATCTGGTCAGTGGAGAAATAAAAATGAAATACTATAATGCTGTGTGTCTCACATTTCTCAAAATATTGTGGGCCACTTCTTAAGTGTTTGGCTTCACATTACTAGATCATTCATACTGGATCAGCATTAATGAGAGTACATGACAATAAGCTCACTTTAATGAGATGGGTGGTCCTGACTGGTTACTTCCCCCACATTGTATCTTTGCTGCTTATTTCTTCTTCCTCATTGTTGAGGAACTTAACTTTTACTACTGAATCTCCTCTCTCTGCCTGCAACTCCCATTGCTTTACTCTCCTCAGCTCATTGTTCAACTTGGTTCTATTCTCTTGCAAAGCAGTAATTTTTCTTGTTTGATTGGCCTCAGAGATATGAACACCAGAGTTACGGACTGACCGGTCAACCGGACACCATGTGAAACTGGAAGTAACCAATCAGGCAGCAGCAGAGACAAAAACAACAACAACAACAACAAAAGAATCATAGAATATCAGGGTTGGAAGGGACCTCAGGAGGTCATCTAGTCCAACCCCCTGCTCAAAGCAGGACCAATCCCCAGACTGATTTTTACCCCAGTTCCCTAAGTGGCCCCCTCAAGGATTGAACTCACAACCCTGGGTTTAGCAGGCCAATGCTCAAACCATTGAGCTATCCCTCCCCCCATTAAATTAAGAACAAATTTAAGAACAAATACTGTATTGTACTGTGCCACACTCTTAAAGTTAGGCACATCTGGGCTGCTTGTCCCCCTCCCCCTATTTCAACCTCGTCCCCCACGCATGGGGCAGCCACTTATATCTAGAAGTGAAGCTGCTGGGACTGCCAGCCCAAGGCAGCTGGCAGAGCAGGAGCAGCACTGGGGTCTGTTTTCCCCACACACCCCGGGCCGGAATGGGGACACGGTTGCAGGGAAAGAAGCTGCCTGCAAGGAAGCTGCCCGCACTGAGGAGGGAGCTCAGCTGCTGCTGGAACCTGGCTTGGAGTATCAGCTGCTGGAACTGGAGCCCGAACTGCACTTTGCTCAGAGTTAATGAACATTTCAGAGTTACGGATAACCTCCATTCCCGAGGTGTCTGTAACTCTGAGGTTCTACTGTATATAGAAAAGCTATGCCAGGGTAGTTTTCTCGAAGACTTAATACAAATGTTAAAGGTTGTAAAATCAAACACTCAAATGTTAGGAAATGCCAGTAAGAGACAGGGGTCATGGAGATCAAATAGTATATGATCGTGTAATGAAAGACTGTATCATATTGCATATGCTCTCAGGAACCACAGGTTGTATGAGCAACCTTAAATCTGGCATATCCTAACTTTGGGGATTTTTACTTAACAGCCTGAACGTTCTTAGCAACTGAAAAAACAAATTCCATTGTGTGAAATCATGTTGACTCCATCCCCCCCCCCCCCCCAACTGGGTCAGCAGCAGCATTGGAACCGAGGCAATTGTATCTACAGTGTATACCTGGCATAGTTTAGTAGCAGGAGTAGGTTGTTATCCTCTGTGTAGACCAGGCACCAGAGAGGGATGTGACCCAGACCTTGTTCAGTGACTTGTACAACTATGCATTCGACAGTGGAGGAATGTAGGGAATCAGGAACCCGAGCCCATATGCTCTATTCCTGGCTCAGGAAGGACATGTGTGCAAGTGGTTACAGAGAGCACAGTCAGGTGCATACATTTTACCATTAAGCATTTATATTGCAGTAGCAACACATGGCCTCAACCAGGCCAGGGCTCCATTGTGCCAGACAATATATAAATGCCTTGTAAGGAGAAAAGGTGGCTGAGTGGATAAAATGTGTGGCTGCCAGCTTAGAAATCTGAGGTCAAATCCTAACCCCACTCCAGTGGTGTACAGGGGCCAAAGGAGTGGAGCTGCCATTGGGAGAATTTTTCCCAGTCATGGGCAGAGTACAGCTGATTAATGTGGCCCTACACTGATCTCACCTGCAATCTTCTAAATAGGGTCATGCCAGGGGCAGAATGGGGAGTGGTCAGAGAAGTCTGCATTCCAGACTGGTGAAGCCAATGAGCAGCTGAGTAAGGCTACTGTAAACTGGACTAATGTAGGCTGATGGCTTCACCACCCCTTGAGCAGCCTAGAACCAGGAAGGTGCAAAGACGGCTTTAAGCCACTTTTGTCCGCTCCGTTCCTGGGCTGCTCCTTTTGAGTGGCACTTCTGGGCACAGAACAGAAATTGGCCCCTGAGTTTGATTCCTAGCTCTACCAGAAGTGACCTTTTGCAACTCTCAATTAGCCCAGCTGTACAATGCTGGGAAATTATAGCTGCTGGCGTCCTGAACTAGAGGCATGGAGGCCTTGCTCAATTAAAAATAGAGCCCCGCAAATCCAAGGATATCCGCTTTATACCCACATCCACGGATGCAGATATCCACGGACCATTTTTGCAGCTCGCAGCTTAGATGCAGATACGAATTTTGTATCCGTGTGGGGCTCTGCAGCACACACTCACCACATGTCACCCAGCCCTCAGGCTCCAGCTCATCTCTCTGAATCACGCTGCAGTGGCAATATCCCGCTGGGTATTCTAGGAGCTTTAGTCCCCAGCTTGCTTGGACAGAGGAGGAAAACTACAACTCCCAGAAGGGAGTGCGACCATGTGCTCCTGCCCAGTGAGCAAAGTGCCATTTTGAAAGAGGTGTGGTTGTAATTTAAATTAGCATGTGGCAGCGGCGGATGCTGTGAGGAGAGTAGTTGTCGCCGTTGTCTGTCCCGGCCGGGTCTGCGTGTATTAGAGCTGCTGCAGCTGCATAGAGGTATCCAAGCCCGCGACTGGGAGGGCGGCACTGCACATGAGGGCCCAGGATTGTAGCCTCCTTTCCTGGAGTGGGGAAGGAGGTACGGCTGGGACAGAGTGGGTGGGCGGTAGGGCAGGAGGTCTCTGGGGAGAAGTGGAGGGCAGTTGAGGGTTGGGGGCTTGGCACAGCTTTGCATCACTGGTGCACGGTGACCTGTGGAGCTATTAGTAGAGACCTGAAAATCCACGGATATCTGCTTTATATCCGTGGATATCAACATCTGCGGGTTGCGGATATCCACGGATCATTTTTGTGGATTGCGGATCAGATGTGGATGCAAATTTTGTATCCACACAGGGCTCTAATTATAAGGGCTGCGAAGTACACAGAATTAACACCAGTTCACCACCAGTTAGTGGAAAGAGCTGTGATTAAAATTTAGTCCCTTCATGGTGTTCACCTTGCCTTCCTGTATGCCTAAAGGGTGGGAGCAACAACAACCTGCTGTCTAGAGATCTGTGCCTAGGAGCATGCTCAGTGCACTTAGCACACAAGGAGTTATGTCTGGCTGAAGCATGTACAGTACACATGTAATTTTAGAGATTTTAGCAACATGTCTCTAACAAGGTCTATTGAACATAGAAATGTACTGAGGTTTATATCTTTACATCTGGTACAAAACAGGATGGATTCTCACAGAGAGATCAAAAGATTCGTCTCTGACCCCATAACAAATTTCAAGTTTTTCCTTTGAACCCTAAAGGGCCTAAATCTTTTCCAAAAAGGAAAAAGTTATAAACATGCATCAACATGGGCAAAACTACCTATTTTCCACTAACCTCATTCTTGGAAATGGCTGAACCATTTTTACAGAACCTTAAAAAAAATCATTCCAACAAAGAGTAAATGTTACCCCAAGTGGCTAGAGTTTGGTAAAATTACAAGCAACTGAAAATAGAGGCTTATAATGGACAGTGCTAGACTACATAAACTATAAGATAGGTATGGTTCCCATACACCATTGCAGTAGGGTTAGGATTTGGCCTCAGATCTCTAATCTGGCACACACAAATTTCATTCACTTAGCCACCCTGTCTCCAAAAAGGGACCGTAACTTACAATGCATTGCCTGAGTGAAGACTGCAGGACCAGGCCACTAGATTTGTTTTTCAAATAGATTTTTAAAGTCTGGTCTGATCTTGCCAGGATGCTTGCCAGTTGACTGGAGATGAGATGAATTTAGAGGCCTGCAAATAATGTTTATTCACAGGCTCCGGGGTAGAATGGATATACTTTTTATCCACATTCCTTTGGAACCAGGCTAAAGGAAAACTTTTTAATTTGTATTTCTAGGCAATTAACATACCAGTAAACAATACCTCTGGAAATGAAACTATAGTGTTAGATAGAGATGGTTGTTCCTATGTTGCCACTGCCAGAAGTGCTACCATTCAGGAATCCAGGAGAACTTGCATAAAAATGCCCAGTGTGCATTCCTTTGGGTGCACTCTTATTTGGGGGAGAATGGTCTGTGTGTATTGGTAGATAACAGGTGTTGCATTGATCCCGGCTACTGTATATTTACTCACTAAACAGATTAACTTTACAATTTCCTCTGAGGCATTTACCTTTGGAATTTCAGCTTTCATAATAGGAATCATTTGTATTTACACATGAAAATGATAGCAGTTTAATGATCATAGCTGTCAGACAATATGTCAGACAAATACCCTTTATGCGAATATATGAGGGGGGAAATGCCCTTGAATATCTTAGCTACAAAATGCCAATAATTTGAATTTATGTCTCATTTAATTCTGCAATGGAATAGTTGGTACTTAAAGGGTGCCTACACTTCCCTTAGTCTCTCTTTTCCTGAGAAACTTTCAGATGCTGAAAATTAATTCCTTTTGTCTTCTTGTTATTCATCTGTTACGCATTATGGAAAAACTCTGGGCATCCAATGTTCCCACAATGGTCTTTCATCTCCAGAGAAGTCTGGTATGAATTAAATTCTTATGCTCTCTCAAATTATGGCTATGTATTGCAGCATGCCACTGATTTATCAGCTTGTGATTTTTGCCAGTTCTTTCAGCATGGTGCAACTTCCTAATCTGAATCTCTTCAACCTAAGTCATTCTTCTACATTACTAGCAAATGCAGTAATTAAAATGCTTTTGCAATAATGTACATAAATATATAATGCGATACAACACACCTATTAGTTTGCCAATTCCCTCTGATATGGAATTTGCATAAAAACATGCTTTTCTACATTTTTTTAACACCTCCCAATCAGAGCAATAGTTTATGAGAGCAATGTTCTCTGGTTACCATATTTTATTTTGAAATAGCTGTTAAAGTGGCTATCATAAATTTAGCAACAGTTTATAAGGGCATTTTTAATCATGAGTTTCCTTTCCACACGGATGTTAATGTTTCTTTCTTCTCTAAATGACATAAGATTTCATTGTATCCAAAACACTTCAGCACTGGCAATAAGTCTGTTGTTCTTTCACTCCTGACTTCCTGCTATATATGCTGCCATATGTCCCATACCACAAGAATTCAAAGCTTCCACTATCATGTTCAAGTCTGAATTGAGGTTTACCATGCTCATTCCTATTTTACTCTTTGTCGCTCTTTCATTCTATTTTTCTCTTGCCAGATGCTGTTTGTCCCGCCCTTCAGCTCACACATAATCTCTGTAGCTGAAATAATAAATTCTAATTAAGGAAACATTCTTGCAACTCCACACACACATTTTTTTCTTCCAGGAATCTAGTTTTGTGCTGATCATGTCTACACAAACTCCCTCCCTTTGCAAAAAAAAAAAAGTAAACAAAATTTTAGCTACCTTGCTATAAGCCTAAATAAATGTCACTTATTTTGGGGACATTAGAATTTCATTATTTATCATTGTTCATTGAATGTTATTTCAACCCAGGGCCGGCTCCAGGCACCAGCTTGTCAAGCAGGTGCTTGGGGCGGCCACTCCGGAGAGGGGCGGCACGTCCAGCTATTCGGCGGCAATTTGGCGGACGGTCCCTCACTCCGGCTCGGCGCGAAGGACCTCCCGCCAAATTGCCACCGCAGACCGCGATGCGGCTTTTTTTTGTTTTTGTTTTTGTTTTTGTTTGGCTGCTTGGGGCGGCCAAAACCCTGGAGCCAGCCCTGTTTCAACCACCAATTTTAAGTAGATTGTGTTATTTTTAAGTATTTTAATTTTACACCTAAAGTAAATGGAAAATATACAGACTATATTCCCATCACTGCATTATTCTTATTGCCTCATTCCCCTGCTCCCAATCAATTTAAAGCCATTTCAGACTTTTCTTCTGAACCAATTGCTGGCCACTGTCGGAAGACAGGATACTGGGCTAGATGGACCTTTGGTCTGACCCAGTATGGTCGTTCTTATGGTCTTAGACAAAGATAAACAAGCAAACAAAAAATGGAAAAAAAATTGAGTATTAATTCTTTATTGCAGGAGGCTGGGTGGATTCAGCCTCTGACAACAAGGCTCCGCTTTGGTATACTTCTGAGTAAACTTTGAGATGACTCCCCTCCTACTGAACTCCTTACCTCACTTGAATCTTCCTGTTGATTGATAACAGCTAATGCATCCTCTGCAGCCTGTCGCTTGGCTTCTGCAACAGTGCGCTCCATTTTAGCTCTCTCTGTAGTGATCATGTCGTGGGCTTTCCGTTCTGCCTCTGACACTGCCTTTTGCAACTCTGTCATCGCCTGACGTTTTACTTCATTGACTGCTTCCTCTACAAACAAGGCAAGAAGTCTTCATCAGCACAATAGGTGTGGTACAGGACTGTTTGATTAGAGGGAACAATGCACAAAGGAAGCATATACCCGGCTAATAGTATGCCTCATCACTTCCTGAAGTAGGATAAGGATGAAATTGAGTCCCTATGACCACTGAGCTATTCCCTCCTTCTACTTCCCCATCATCTGAGGAGTACATAAAGTGCTCAGATAGTAAATGCTGGGCAGTATAAAAGTGTAGCTGTTTCTGATCTTCAATTTATCCCTTTGTATCTTTTTGAATATTTTGCTTGACAAATTTGTTCTGCAGAGGACTAGATTTATGAAAGAATTCTATGAAAGTAACTAACTGAGAAATGACACTGTGAACATTTTTAGCTCTAGGCACTAGAATAATACAAATAATAAATAAATAATAATAAGTAACATTCTGGTTTTAATCTTCTGTAAACCAGGGCAGGACACTGGTATACACACCCTTAAAGGCATTGATGGGTTCTCTGGTATATAAAAACCCAATGTAGAGTATAATGAAAAGGTGCTCAGAGTTAATACACCTCTTAAAACAAAGTCATTGATAAACAGATAATCTAACTTTAGTGCTTCTAAAGTCATTTCCTGAATATGTAGTTTTCTAATGCAAAAGGTAAGTTTCAATGTTTCCAGTTTTGTGTCTAAACACATTGCTTTTTTGTTTTAGTTCTTACCAATTGATCTCTGTTCCAAACCAACATTTATATTTTGAAGAATTAGGCCCTGATTCAGCAAGTCACTTCAGCACATTGAAGTCAACGGGAAGTAGGCACACACACAGACATGTGCATAACTGATTTGTTAAAATCAGAGCCTTAGTGTTGTCTTAGACAGATATAAATCATTGCAATGAAATTATCCAGTATGAATTAGTGTAATACATTCTACTAGGCTACCCTGTAAAACATGAGTTGTCATGAATTGGTTATTCAGTTTTTGATGCAAGAAGAATGCAAAGATTTTACTAATGTACAAGCTTTCAACTGACAAGTAAAACAAGTAATTTCTTTTTTAAAAAATTAACTGCTCTAATTAACAAGGAAACTATCCTCCCCCTGAATTAGTTTATCTAATTTTCATCTTTATTCAAAGCAAAATGACAATGATTAATTGAAAATTTAATAAGCAGTAATTATTAACTTGGCAAACCTAGTACCAATTAACACTCTATTAAAACTAATTATGACATGTTTCACTCAAGTGTTTGCACTTAATTGTTTCACCCACTTAAAAAGCACCTTAATTAAATGTTCTGTCTAATTAAAAACATAGATTCCTAATAAAAATGTTTGACTGTAGATTAAAAATGTAAGAGTTACAAATGTGCTACGGTTACTTTGGGTTTTGTTCAGTATTTCACATACATGTGTGTATATACAAGTGTGGGAAATCCACAATTTTCCCCAGTTTAGAGCTTTACATTTGCAGTTGGTAATCCCAACACTTGATGTCATTTGCTTTGTTATAGTAGCATCATTTAAAGAAGCAAATTTTTCAAATTATTGTATTATCATGAATAATCCTAATTTTAAAGTACGAATGCACAATCCAAATGACACATATTGACTTTATTTGAACCTGTTCAAAATGATAACTATTTCTGTTACGCTAGTGCCTATTGAAGTAGGCTCTGTACATACATGTATGAATAAACAGTCTCTACTCCAAAGAGATATGTTTAAACTGAAGTTTTGGAGAGGAAAGAAATAAAATTAGAGATAAAACTTATGCCTTTATTTTATGAGGCTAAAAATATGCCTTTATATTACCATACCATAAATGTTGTTTGTGGGGAGGGCATCGGGAAAGGGGAAAATCATACCCTTCAACTATACAGCCAGGGCCTAATTTACTTTGAATATTCAAGGTGAATTAAAATTCTATCTAAGTGGCAATACAGGACAATAATTTTTGCTTACGATCAAAACTGCAGCTTGACTAATTGTATATGCAAATCAGGCAATTTATATTTAAATTATGCATTCCTATTCTAGTCCCACAGGCACACACAGATCAGCAAAGGGAATTGGTAGGACATTTGCAAGGTGCTTGAATATTTATTACCAACTGCAAACATTCTCTGATCGCTTGAAAAGAAATATACAGCAGCAAACGTACAGATGCAGTTTTATTACCATTTTTATAAAATTGAGGCAACTTAAATACAGACCTTTTACATTGTATGAACTACAGTTATTAACAAAGCTGATTTTTTGAGAGAAAAATCTGTAGTCTTTATGGCATTTGCTATGAATGGAAATATTTTTTAAAATGTGCATGAGACACTTTCACTGCACTATATAATCTCGTCAAATCTTAATCTAATATTGAGAGGTTTGCAGTGGTTAGAAATCCCAGCTTAAACTGTTTTTACAAGATTTAACAGAGATTTCGTAGTTCAATGCTTTATACACATTTATTCCGATAAACTGTTTTTATTTTGATTACTGTACATAAGGTGGGAGGAAATAGGTTCAGTTACTATAGTTTATAATCTAATTCTGTATTGTAAAAACTTACTCAAAGGCTCAAATGGTGTTGTCAAAGTGTTTTAAAACATTCTAGAGACCACAAGCTGGGGCAGAATGAAAATATCTCTGGTTTTGGATGAACTATAAATGGTGTTTTGGGTTTTCAGTTATATTTGATTATATAAATGGAGAGTTGATATATCAGGTGTGATATCTGATTGTATTAATATAACCACAAACAAAGCCAAAAAGAGATAAAAGCTTATTTGTTTTTTTCAATCACAAAGCAATAACAGTGTTTCAGTGCGGTACAAATATATGACCCTACCTCTAAAGGAAACTATTCTTCCACATAAACACTTATTTTCTGCACATTCTATTATTATAGATAACCCATAATAGTTGGAAGTGCTTTATTACTCCTGAGGAAGTTCTGCGCCAAAAAATTAAAAATTATGAACACAATATTTTAAAATTCTGCAAATTTTATTTGTCAATAAATAAATGTGGCTCCCGCATGATAGTGGGGAGCACAAGCCACTGACTGCATTGAGGTGGGAGATCACCCTGAAGCCCCCACCTCCTCCTGTACAGGGACTTGGCAGTGAGGCTGCACCTGACCCTGACACAGTGAAAGGGCTGGGCCTGCCCCAGAAACACCCTGGTGCCCTGCCCCTCTGCACCAGGTGAACCAGGTGTGGGTGGGCAGGCTCAGCCCAGCAGGGTACAAGTGTGGAGGGACTTAGTGTGGGGGGATCCAGGTGTGGGGTGAGAGGTTTCTGTGTGGGGCAATCTGGGCACGGGAAGCTCAGTCAGAGATCTGGATGCACAGGGACTCGTTGGGGGGTTCTGGGTGCAGGGGCAATGGGACTCTGCAGGGGATCCAGGTGAAGAAGGTTGGGGCTCAGGGTTTGGGGGGCTTAGTGTGGGGGGGCATATGCTGGGGGAGTGGGGCTTGATGGATTGGGGGTCCAGGTGCAGCTGGTTGGGGATCGGTGGTGTGGGGGTCATCAGAGGGGTCCAGGTGTAGGGTGGTAGGGCTTGTCAGGGTGAGGGTTCGAAGGGCCTGCTTAATGGGGGAGCCCCAGCTGCTGCCGAGGGGACGCTGCATGCCAGGCTCCCACTTCCCCTCCCCCCACCCCCCCAATTCCCTTATCCTTCTCCATTCCCCTCTCCTCACTCCCACATTCCCCTCCCCTGCCCTATTCCACACCCCCTTCCTTCCCCACTACCTCTTCCCCCCACCCCCCTTCCGTCATTTCCTCCACCCACCCTTACTCAGCCCCACCATGGACACTCACTGTGGCACAGAAAACAGGAAGGCTCCCAGCACACAGAAGGGGAGCCCGACTGACACTAGGACCCAGGAGGCAGCGTTCAGAGTCAGCAGAGCAGAGAGGAAGCCTCCTTCAGCTGGGCAGCTCTGCACTTGCAGAAATGGTGGTGGGGGGCAATGGCACCTAACCCTGTGTTCCCCCCAGACCTCACCTCTCTTTGGAGGGGGCAGTCCCCCCCCCCAAAAAAAACTGTGCCCATGGTCTTCCCCGCCCCTCCCCCGGTTTCCCTTTGCTTCCCTGCCGTTTTCTGCAGGGAAGCACTGGAATTCTGCAGGGGGGCCGTTTTCTGTGGGCACGTAGTCATGCAGAATCCCCCCAGTAGTAAGGCTTTATGGACAGTGAGGCAAATTTGATTGTCACAATTCAAAATAAAACCCATATTACTTGGACAGTAGCTTGATGGCAGTTATGGACACTATAAGAAGAGATTTTACTTTCCTAGACAGACAATACTTGACTTCCCACAGAAAAAGAGCAATAGTGGCATAGGCCACCACTTCCCTTCCAGAGAGAGAAATGGTGATTAGTTTCAAATATCAGAAAGCATGAAAAATGTGGCTAAGGACGCACGAGTCTAACAAATGTATGTATAAGACCTCTTAATTTCCTCACAACTGCTAATCATTTGGGTGCCTGTTTAGTGTTGATTCATGGGTTCAGTTACAACATTCACTCACGCTGAGCTGCTCTTACTCACGTGAGCAGCCCCAGAGAGAGGCATTCCATAGGACTGCTTGCAGGAGTAAGCTCTACTTGACACAAACAGTGTCTTTTGGGCCTGACTTACATACTGAAATCAATGGCAGTCTTTCAACTGACTTTTATGGGAGCTCAATTGGGTTATTATGGCTCAAGCCTGCAAGATGCTGAGCGTGCTAACCTTGTTCCAACGATCATGTAAGCATGTGCTTAACTTTAAGCATGTAGCTAGTCCTAGTGAAGTCCACAAGCTAAACACATGTTCACATAAATGATTTGCTGGAATAAAGCCCTGGACTTTAAACTTGTAGAAGTTGCTCACTAATGTTTTGATGCTTCAGCTTTTCAGTGCCCAACTGGAGACAGCTATGCCTGATTTTCAAGTGCTTAATCCAGGGGTGGGCAAACTTTTTGGCCCGAGTGCCACATTGGGGATGCAAAACTGGATGGAGGGCCGGGTAGGGAAGGCTGTGCCTCCCCAAACAGCCTGGCCCCTGCCCCCTATCCGCCCCCTCCCACTTCCCGCCCCCTGGGACCTCACCCCCTATCCACGCCCCCTGCTCCCAGTCCCCTGACTGCCCTGGCCCCATCCACACCCCTGCCCGCTGACAGGTCCCCCTGGGATCCCAGGCCTATCCAACCCACCCTGTTCCCCGTCCCCTGACTGCCCCCCCCAGAACCTCCACCCCATCCAACTGCCCCCTGCTCCCTGACCGCCCCCTGGGGTCCCCCGCCCCTTATACAACCCCCTGGCCCTGGCCCTGGCCCTGGCCCCGGCCCACTTACCGTGCCGAGCAGAGCATGCAGAGCAGCATGTCTGGCTGCCGCACCAGCTGAAGCCAGACACGCTACCGCTCTGCTCGGCAGGAGCGCGCAGCTCCACCGCTCAGAGCGCTGCCCGCACGGCGGCGTGGCTCTGCGGGAGAGGGGGGGACAGTGGGGGAGGGGCCCAGGGCGAGCCTCCCCGGCCGGGAGCTCAGGAGCCCGGCAGGATGGTCCCGTGGGCCGGATGTGGCCCGTGGGCCGTAGTTTGCCCACCTCTGGCTTAATCCCTAAATCTTTTGACTTCAGTTGGAGTTGTGTGTGCTCAACACCTCTTTAATCAGGCCTTCGGTGTCTCAAGTTGGTCACTCAGAAATGGATGCACCCAACATTAGTAGGCACTTTTGAAAATGTAAGCCTAAAATTTACTTTCAAAAAAAGCTGCAGGTTTTGTGACCTTATATTACTAGATAAGCATAGCAGACACATATGTGACTAGCAGAAAAGCAGCACAATGACCTCACCGCACATTAAGCGATGGGGCCCTTTTATCTGGCTTGTCAGAGAAGCTTGTTGCCCACTCAAGGGCTAGAGAGCCAAAGAGTTAACTGCTACATGGGGGCAGATTCACACCAAGTGAGCTTAAGGACACTGATCCATTGCCCCCAGGTGCCCATGCCTGTGGACTAAAAGCCTCTTTTTCACCTGGACTAGGCTGAGCTGCACCTGCCCTCCAGGACCGGCGCAACCCATTAGGCGACCTAGGCGGTCGCCTAGGGCGCTAACATTTGGGGGGCGGTGACCGCGGCGGCCAGATCTTCAGCCGCCCCAGTCGTTGGCGGTATTTCGAGGGCGGGACCTTCCGCCGCCTCTGTCGGGGGCGGCATTTCAGGGGCAAGAACTTCCGCCGCCTAGGGTGGCAAAAAAGCTGGCGGTTCTCCTGCTGCCCTCCCACCCACAAAAGTAGCTAAATTAACAGGTTTCATCATGATCTGCTGTGAGAATTATGCTAGTTGCTCCTTTCTCGGGCAGCTGGGAGGGAATTTGTCCCTCATCGCCAGATTGGCCAAGGCAAGGTGGGGTTTTTCGCCACCCCCAAAGTGGGCTGGGAGCTTAGTGGGGGCAAAACAACCACAAAATGGAGGTTAAACTGTGGTGTCGCAACTCATTCTGTAAGCTTGGGGCAGATGTCCAGAGCAGGTACTCCATAGGAAATGGATACAATGATCAGATAAAATGGACTGGGAAAGGATTTAAAGGAGGTATTCTTTAAAGGAGCAGAAATAGGGGAAGTTCGGGACTCCTATGACTGGCAGGGAATCAGTCACCTCTTCTTTATAGTCCTCTTAACCCTCATTTGACGAGGTGGTGGTGGCACGGTCACAACAGCAGCTTGCCTGGGAAGCAGGATAGGCAAGGGAAAGGACTGCTAGCAGCCCCTCAGGTATATGTAAATGATTATGGAATTACCGGCACTGTACAATTTTATCTGCCGGGTACACTCAGACATTTAGGAATAAAACTGAAGACTAACCACGTCCAGGGTCTCCGGTCCTTCTTCTTGCATAGCTGGTCAGTGGTTATAGAGATCTTATTTACGATTCTCTCAATCAAAAACTATGTTCAGTTAACATTAAAGATCCGATTTAAACCCATATAAGCATGAAAACAGAGTTGGGACTAGAACCAGGTCTGAATCAAAATCCCAGATCCAAAACAACCCAATAGGACAAATGTTCATAAGGTGTTAACTGACACAGCTCCTTTCACACCAGCTGATGATCTGGGCCCAGAACTTGAGAACATTTGAAATTTGATGACAGCCCCAAATTTTGCTGCCATCTCTAGTAAAGAGTGAAGCACCATTCTTTCACTTTCCTGTGTCTAGGAATTGCAAATAATTTGATATGTCAAGTTTACAGAATTTGCCAAGCAGCAAAACCTAGAGACCCTATGAAGAATAAAGTTTCAATTTCAGAAATTTCTCTATGCAACTTTGCTGTAAATTATGTTTTTTTGGACTCCATCATATTTGATCAGTTTCTTATTTTTAAATTAAAATACTACCATAAATAAAGGAAAAAGGCAAACAAACGTGCCACTGACATGCCACAGCATCACATTTTAGGGCTAAGTTTCCTTTGGACATCGGACAAAATTGTATATTGAATGAGTTGCGTTAGTTATAGCATAAACTGTGATAGCTAAATAAAATATGCTTTGAACACATATCAACAAATGTGTATTCCAAACGATTAATCCACAGTACATTAAATGACATGACTATGTCTATTGCATCAATATGCCTTCATAACATTGTGTATTTTTGTTCCATAATAAATAAATAAATAAATAAATAAATAAATAAATAAAAACTCTAATGAAAAGCAGTTATAGGACAAAGTAGAAAATCCTGAAACTGCTGTATCTGCCATTTAATCATTAAAATTATGGGTCACCTTATCAAAGGCAGTAGCAATGGGACATAAATGTGCCTCTGCACCCTAGCATTTGAACAATCAAACAGACAGTTGCACATGCAAAAATCAGGCCTGAGTGCACACAAACTGGTAGCTGAGCTCACGCCCTGAGGATGAAAGCCTAGCTTCTTTGAAGTCAATGGCAAAATTTCTGTTGACTTCAATGAAGCCAAGATTTCATCCCACGACAGCAATATGATCCCTTCCAGTGAACCCCTGTGCTCATGCCAAACTTCATGGAGTTCAAGGAGTTCTGTACTGTTCTGCCAATGCAGAACAGATCACAACATTAGGGACTTAGTGTGTGCAAATGCTGGTGCAACAAATATGAGCGCAGTTGTGCAGATGCAACATTGTATCCATCTTTGAAATTACTGTGTTTAAGAGCTGTGTTTTAAATCTGACTGTTGATTAACAGCCATGAAATATTACACATTTTTTCACATTACAATCCCAACTCTGTATTTTTCCTTTTTTTTTTTTAAAAAGTACATATTTATGTTTTCTTTTCCCTTGGAGGTTAATGGTGTGGAAATCTTCAAACTTAAAAAATTGTCAAACTTTATTTTTTTTAAATTGCTCACAGACGGAAACTTTTGTATATCAACTTTCAGCCTGAAGCCATTATAACCCCTGAAAATTGGGTTATTTAATGGAAATATTGACAGCCCCTAAACTGTAGTGGCAGATGTTTTTCTAATAAAGATTATTTCATGTTCTGATCAGTTCCAGTTTAAGATTATTAAATAAAATTTCTTTTTGTTACTAGTAAGCCCTTTCTTTTCATTCCTCACATCAGTGCATTAACAACTGCACACAGCTGCCAGAACACTAAGCTCATGTTTTTAAACAATTCTTACCAGCTTTCTTCCAGATCTCCTCTGGCACATATCCAGAAGCAGGCCTATGAAGGAATTCCCGATGTGATTCTACAAGAAGGAGCGGGATAGGGTGGGGAAAAATAAAGAGTACTGTAAGCAATGCTTAATCGTTAAACAAGGCTTAGAGAAATGCCCTTTCCCTTTGCTTATTAGTCAGACAAAAGCATGTGAATATCACCTTTATATAAAATAAAGAGAACACTATGGCCATAGCCCATAAATGTCACCTAGACGAGTTAAATGTTTGGGACTCTAATGTCTCCTCTCAAGCCGAGCTGTTACTATTTCACTTTATTTTTATTTTACAATGTTTAAAGCCAGATATGTATAACAGTTTCCAGCCTCTTAAGGCTGGTTTTGCAAACCCTACTGAGGGATAGACATTTTTCTTCCTTTGTAATCATATTTATGAAAAGAATAATGCAATAGTTTGCATTTGGCACTTCTATGAAAAAGAGAATGGTTACTGCTGAGAGGAAGAAAAGCCAAGATGTGATACTGATGATCAAATAAGCCTTCCTCAGATAAAGAAAGGAGCATTTCTGGATGCCCAAACCTACACTTCTCTAAATCTCAACAAACACTATAGGATCTATCTGCAAAATTTTCAAAAATAGGAGCTGAAAATCAGGTTTCTAAATCCATACCCCTAAAAAAGTGGCCTGATTTTCAATTCTCCTATTGAAAGTCTGGTCACATTTTATAGGCTCTTGTCTTAAATAGTTTGGCCTGTGGGCTTGATTCTAGGTCCACTGAAATCAACAGGAGCTTTTTCCATATACTTCAAAGGGCTTTGGATCAGGCCCTACATAAACTTGGCTGCAACAATTCACTCTGGCCTAAAATTTAACATACAAAGCAAAGGAGAATGCTCTCTTTTTAAACAAACTTTCAAAACAACCTCAAAACCTTCCTTTAAACTATTTTTCAAAGTAATAAAGGAGTGTTTAAAAATAATAAGAAAAGAAAAAGAACTTTAAGATGCTTTCTGTTGCCTGCATGACCAAAAAGGCAATAATACTTGGATTTAAAGTAATTAAGTTTAGCAAACAACTAGTCTATAACAAAGTATAAGCATTTTTAAAAGGTACTGGTAAAAGTAAAAAAATAAATAAATCTGATATTTGATTTTGAAAACCAGTATGTTTTTCACATGCATAGTTCTTCTGAGACAGAGTTTTCCTACACATACCAATATGGTTTACAGTTATTAGTAGATAATACTTTATATGGTTCAAAAGCAGTCTTTTGCAGACAGGCATTTATCGACTAGTATGTTGAGCCATTAGTGTCTAGAGCAGTGGTTCTCAAAGCCGGTCCGCCGCTTGTTCAGGGAAAGCCCCTGCCAGGCCAGGCCGGTTTGTTTACCTGCCGCGTCCGCAGGTTTGGCCGATTGCGACTCCCATTGGCCACGGTTAGCCACTCCAGGCCAATGGGGGCTGCGGGAAGCGGCACGGGCCGAGGGATGTGCTGGCCACCCTTCCCGCAGCCCCCATTGGCCTGGAGCGGTGAACCGCGGCCAGTGGGAGCTGCGATCGGCCGAACCTGCGGACACGGCAGGTAAACAAACCGGCCCAGCCTGCCAGGGGCTTTCCCTGAACAAGCAGCGGACTGGCTTTGAGAACCACTGGTCTAGACGGGTTGTTTTGTTTTTAACTTGCACACAAGTACATATAGTACTATTTACGTGATGGTTGTCTATTAGACCTTTTTTTAAAAACTGCATTAAGAAAACAGACTATATTTAACATTGCTGGTGTTACTACTGTATTGTTCAACTCATGCCAACATTCTTACCAGTTATAAGTCTGATTTTAAGCATCCAGGTGAAGGTGTTGCAGACTGCTTACCATCCCATAAGTGATGTACAACAGGGAAAGAGAACATATCTATAGACTATGGCAGATTTAATAGTTTCATGTTCAGCAGATAGTAGAGAGTTCTCTTTACAGTTCTGTTCATCACTAAGGAAGGTGTGTGAACAAAATATCACCAATTACAGCTGGATGGAACATTTTGAGATTTTGACAAAAAAGATGAAATTTTAGTGAAAATTTTTGCATCTTTTCAACCAGCTCCAATCACCATGATACTGTAATTAAAAAATTTCAGACCTGATTCTAAGAATGCATATACATTTACTATACTCAGGGGAGTGAGACTCCACCAAGTTACTCATTTGCAGGATCAGCCTATTGATTATCATACACTTAAATGTTCTGTGAAGATCTCCATCTTGTGCGTCTACAGTGACCAAGAACTTTCTTATTGCTTATACCCTGCCTTCTCCATGGAAAATAAGTTCACTGGAAGTGTTCCATTTGATTCAGGGAAGGAGGAGTAGGTGGCAGAGAGATCTCAGACTCACTAAATTTGAACATACTAAATCACTGGTACAAAGTCAGCATGTTTCTGGCTGATGGTACAAACAGAAGTGAACAAAAGTTGTGGGATATTATCAGATACAGCAAAGGTATCTTGAGGAGCAAATGAAGAACTAATGGATTCTAAACCCACAAAACAAGTCTTCTCTTCTGTCCACTTTCCCCTCATTTGTTTGTCACACTCACTTGTGTTTTGTATTAAATTGGTTTGTCAGTTATTTGGGTCAGGTACCATGTATTCACAGAGAACCTAACCTACTGGGACTACAAGTCTGAATAGGCCCTTTGAGCACTACTGCACCATTACTACTAATAATAATACAAATGAAAGAGGAATGTGGTATTAGGCTTTTAGGTACACAAGTCTTTCAGGAAATGGAATTCAATGACATCAGTGACCAGGTTGCCAGCTAAATGTTAAAATTTCCAAATACAAAGATCAATCAAGCTCATATTCAAACTGCATGTCACTTACATAAAGAAAGAAATTTGCTGTAAGGAAGAATTAAATCAAGATCTTGTGAGAGAGACTTCCACAGCTTGGAACAGGGCACAAGAAAGAAAAGAAAAAAGGAGCACTTATGATTCTAATAAGAAACACATTTCCAAATAGAAAAAAATAATGAATGTAGATATGGTGAAATCAGCCCTGATAGTTCCATGAACAGCAAGACACACGTCTGCATGGAACTAAAGTACAGGAGGTGACTGAAGGACAGTAAAAAAGGGGGACATAGGATGAAGTCTCAAGAGAGCTGCTCATTAAAAACAAAACAAAATAAAAAACGTAGGGGACTTGAAAATCTGGCAAGAAACACAAAAAACTACTCACAAAAACCCAACAGCCCAGTCCTAAAATATTAGATATAAATCAAATTGAAAAAGTCATAAAGAAAAAGAATGCATCATTGACAGGAGAACTGCAGAAATCAGAAATCATACAAAAAGCTCCCTAACAAACAAAGAGAATGAAATAATCAGACAAATTTAAAGTGGGAAAGGATTTAAATGCCAGAAACAATACAGGGTTTGTTAGTTCATACAAGATAATAAAATAATTATGATGAACGGTGAGAGCAGGATGAGTTCACAATAGTGAACTTACTTAGACAACAACGAAGTAAACTAATGCTTGAGTTTCTTGGTACCAGTGCAGTTCTAAGTGGACATTTATTCTCCTCAGAAAATGAAACAACTGTAACCAGTACCTGTGTGTGAACAGATGAAAATGAGGTAAGATAAAAGACATTATGAAAGCTAAGGAGGTCTTACAGCAATGTTTCTCAAACTGGGGCTGCTGCTTGTGTAGGGAAAGCCCCTGGCGGGCCGGGCCGGTTGGTTTACCTGCCCTGTCCGCAGGTCCGGCCGATCGCGGCTCCCACTGGCCGCGGTTCGCTGCTCCAGGCCAATGGGGGCTGTGGGAAGCGGTGGTCAGTACGTCCCTCGGCCCGCGCCGCTTTCCGCAGCCCCCATTGGCCTGGAGCAGCCAACCAGGGCCAGTGGGAGCCGCGATCGGCCGGACCTGTGGATGGGGCAGGTAAACAACCCGTCCCGTCAGGGGCTTTCCCTACACAAGCAGCGGCCCCAGTTTGAGAAACACTGTCTTACAGTATTGTCCTTCAATATGAAATTTATCTCCATGAAGTCAAAGGAAAAGTTGGATTTCCTCACATGAACACCGAGGGGTCAAAGATACAAAAACAAGAATGAGTTTTTCCAGGCACTCTACTGGATGGTAGGGACGGCTACAACTTACATTTTTTTGTAAAATATGTGAGGAAAAGGAAGATTGCTTATGTGGCAACTTGGATGTTTTCTTTCATAAAAAGGGAAATAACCTCAAGAACTCAGCCTATTGTCATTGTGATGTAAGGTTTTCTTGTAAGCACTGGTGTATTCACTTCAGGAGTTTAATCAACCATGACATCAGAAACAGTTCATAAATCACTGACAGACAGCCAACCAGGTTCTGAAGTTCAGCAAGTACCACAAGCATTTTGTAGGCCATTAGAGACTTTTGACTTTACAGAAACAGAAGCAGTGTTGAAAGAGTAATACATGGAGATATTTTTAAACAGCTGAAACAAATACAGAAGCTCAATAAGAAAAGTGACACAAACTACAAGCTGGGCAAGTTAAGATAAAATAAAAGATATATTCATGGTATCACATGGTGATAAGGAAATTAAAAAAAAAAGGGTAGGAAGACTAAACCAAGGTAAAAGGTATCTTCCAGATGATGAAAAAGGACAATCCATTTTAGAAAGAAGAAATGGAAAATAGATTGAATTTACAACAGAATGGACACCCTTAACATTGTGTAATAAATACTGCAAGAGCTGCAATCAAAATAATGAAGGGATGAACACATTGCCTTTGAAGGACCTGTCTGATCATATTTGGCTCAAGACAGCAATGGATGGCAGCACCAAATTTGGCCTTCCTTCTGCAGTGGACAGAACGAGCCTGTGGTCACAATGAAAGCTATGACACACAAAGCATCAAAAGGATAAACATTTTACATCATCAAGTTATTAACTATGTCTGAACTACAGAATATTTTTACATAGATATTTTGCTTCATTCTGACCCTAAGAATAAATATACAGAGCTAGCAGCACATTGTCAACAAGCCTCAATAAAAACAAATTCTAACAACCCCACTTCTTAAGAATACAGTGATTGACACCAGTCTCTAGTAGACATAACCCTGGTTGTAATGTAGGTGAGGAAACAGACTTGGCTAAGGGGTCCATTCTTCCTAATCTATGCTGGCAAAGTGCAGTGAACATCATGAGTAATGCTGAAAAGGGCTTCAAGCTTCAGTGGTTACATGTGACTGATATGGATGTAGAGATATGCCATAAAGACTAGACACTGGAATTCTGCCTCAGCTGCAAGGGTTCCAATTCAAAACTGTCATTCCAGTGTAATGTTAATGGAGTTACACTGATGTAAAACTGGAGAAATGCAGTGGTGAATCAGACTTCAATTTTCCAGGCTCATTGGCTTGCACCATCTTCAACTTTACTTAAACATAGTTTTGAACTAGCATCATTCTTTAAAATGTCTATCATAACGATCTTTCAAGTATAAAGTTGTGGTCATGGGGCACAGAATTAATAACAGTCTGGTTCAAAAACACAAGTACTAAATTACTAACTTAGACAAAAAAGCAAATTTCCTACAGCATGCAGTAGCAGGGTCTATTTCTTCTTTTCTATCAATTATTATTTTGGCAAGCACCAGCATGGAACAGTATAAGGCATGGATAAAGATTATCCCTGCCTCAGAAGTTAAAATAGGAGATCCAAATTACAAACTAAACAATTTAGCAGCTCCAGTTCTCTGCAACAGCATACCACTTATTACACTACAATCTAGCCCAAGCCTCCATTCCAGCTAGTGAATTAAAAGCATTAAAAGCTGCAGTGATTGCCATTAAATCTTTACAATTTTGCCATTGCAAGCAACAAATGTACTCTAGCATTCACAGTATTCCTCCAAATTCTCACTGGGAATACTGTGCCATCGTGGTAAATATTAATTATTTGCAAATGGCAGTGGAAAGATTTCAGTGGTAACCACTATACAGGCATGGCAGTGGGTATGTCACTGCTAATATAGAATGGGCTGAAGGAGCCAGTTTAGATAAAGTACAAACTAGTTTTGAAAGTTTAGATTTTTAAATTTTTGTTTAATATACGGCTAATGTATGTGTTCTTTACAACTTCACATGCCCTGCACATTCTGGTTTCAACATGACCTAGCACAAAACATGGAGACTCTTGTGAGATTTCAAACTCCATCTTGTAATATTTTTGTACAGATTTCTACCCCAAAGAGGATTAGACAAATTCAGGTAAACTTCACCTTGGAACCTTCTGAAGTTGCCTACAAACAAACATCTTCACTCAATAAGGTTACAGGTCTTATTTATAATTCACAAAGCCTTCATTGTTAACTTATACCATTGTGTGTCTATTACAGTATACTTATTTATTGTTAGGAGGAGGAAGATCACAAACTGTTTGGAGTATATAGTATTTAAATCCCTCAACAGAAGTGCATGAGTACCTATGAACAATTATTCACTTGATAGACCACTACCAGTCCATCAAGTGAATAGTGTACATAAGGTCTGTTTGAGTCATTGTTAGATTTTTATTAACGTGTACTATTTAGCGCTAAAGGAAATGTATTTGTCTTATCTTAGTTGCACACATTCATGTACTTTTATTTATACAGAACAGTGAATTTTTAACCTATTACAAGAGTTTCTAGTAGTTTAAAACCATTAACAATAAAGTAAAATGTGAAATGCAAGATTTTCAAATGTCTACCTGATTTTCTAATTAAAAAAAACAAAACAAAAAAAAAACCCCTATGGACTGTCAAACTGAACAAAAAAAACCACATAGAAGCCAGAGATTAAAAGGAGCACAAAAAACCACTTTTTTCAGTTGTAGAGAGATTTACAGGCTTCAAAGTGATCAGATTTTTCTTTAGCTGCTCCTGGACCAAGACCATGGAAGCTAAATTTCAGTTCAGAGTAAATTTTTAATGACAGAACTATAAATCTAAAAAGTAGTTGTTCACAATGGTTACAGTGAAAACTGTTTTACTGTGATGGTGCCATTTTAATCTTATAGAAAAAGATACAAAGACACAAACAGTGTGGCCACATGACACTTTTTCCTTGCTACTGGAGATAACAAGCTGGTAATTTTTAAAGGATGGATTATCTCATTAAAAAAGTACAAAGGGGAATTATTGACATTTAGAATCCACACACAAAAAAGCAATATTTATAGTTGATAGGACCTTAATTAAAATTTTAGAGTAATTTTTTCACTTACTTTCTCACCCTTCCCTCAAAAATAAAAAAACAAAACACTGCCTTAGGGGTCACCAATGCTGTTTCTATGAATCTGCACTTTTAAAGTTCATATTTTGTTAACCTTCCAGAGAACTGTAGTCTACTGGGATACTTCCAGATTTAAGATAATGTAATTATTGTATTTCCTTTAAAAAAAAAGGCAAGTATCTGGTGCCCTGAGTGTCAGATATATAAACATCTCTTGTCAGGGTCCTGTGATTGAAACGAATACAATATCATTGAAGCATTACAAATTACTGATCCATAAACATAGCAAAGTAATTTTTTTTTTAAACCAAGCTAACTGGAATGGGTATATTTAAGTGAAATGGACTCAACTCCCGTCAGTTAAATCTGTATCCATCACAACTACCGTGGTAATTTGGGCATCAAATTCAATGGACTATGTTATGCAATGTGGCTTTTTACACAAATAAACTTGCTTTCAGGCACATCCAATGTCAAGTATGTAAATAAATGATGATACACCATACACATCATCTAGTCCTGTGTATTTCTCTGCTCTTCATTTTTAACATGGTAACTGCAAACTTTGTCTTATGACTAAGTACATTACTTAAAAGTTTTACACTCTTGTTATTATCAGGATTCTCTAACAGTCAAGGATCAATCTGCTAGTTCAGTTTATTGGGGGATTATGAAGACACTATAGCCTTCCCTATTTCACCTGCTATTTATATGCAGAATCTTCTTCCCAGCATAGCTCAAAACTTAACAGTTCTGCATTACAGGTTTGTTGGAGATGGCCTCCATAGGTCATGACTTAAGTAGTTTCCTTCACATAAGGAGTAATTTCAGGGGCTTGCCAGCATGGTGGGCATTTTGGCTGTCATACTTATCTCTGGATTAGTCATCTTCTTTCTTTAGATCCCCAACATGAGTCATAGAAACCATTACCTGAAACAGTATTTCTGAGAAAGTTGTCCAAAGGGACTATACTGATTAGCTAATTCAGTGATGCCATTCCTGGTGATACCTCCGTCAGCTAACTGAAATTCATTTCTAGGAATTCTAACACCAAGACCCCATTGGCTCAAATGAGCATCCCTCAAATTTCTTGTTACCAAGGGGCACTAAATATTGCACTACATACTGAAGTGGTTTACCATCATGAACATGTATTATCCGTATATGTTTTCTAGCTTCCTTCACCCATCACTGTTTTTTTGGTTCAGTGGCTGAATCAAAAAATATGTTTCGATTGGAATGAAAACTGAAAAAACAAACAAACAAAAAAACAGTTTCGCACCAAAACAAAAAAGCAAACAATTTTGCTTGGGTTGATTTTAAACAACACTTCCAAAACAAAACGGTGATTTGAAATGACATTTTGTTTAGAAAATATCATTTTGAAACAAAATCTTGAAACACTAAATTTTGAAAATGCTGGGGAAAACATCTGGTTTTTTTTTCTTCATCTGAAACAATTTGCCAAATTGAATCAGAATTCGCAAAACATTTTGGTGCCCCGAAAAAATGAATTTTTCAGTGAATTTACAATTTGCTGTAAAAATTTTGCCCAGCTCTGTGTACAACAATATTGCTCCCCACAGAGGAAGAGACAAAGAGGCACAACCAGCAATCTCCTTTTAATCTCAACAGCCAGATAGGTGAGCAGGAGGAAAAAATCGCAACCTGGTATCAGTGGATCACAGATAACCACAAATAAACATAGTGCGCTATCTTGATGTGCTGCAGTACATTGGTTGTGATAGTCTCTCAGTGTGTAATTATTCTGATCATAGCCACACATCATCCAATATTGATGAATTCTAAAAATGCATACATTGAAATGTGATTATTCTGCGGCTTTCTGGTACTTCCAATTGTTGACAAAGACAGAGTCCTCCTGCTCTTTGAGTTTAAATGCTACTGATCTATACGGGGAGCGAGCTTGCCCTCAGAACACAGAAGGCTAGATTCACAAAGGGATTTAGCTGCCCAACTGTCACTTTAGTCGCCTAAATCCCAGAATCAGGCACCACTGATATTCAGAAAACCTCTGCTTTGCTGCCACTGAACACTAGAGGCACCTAAACTCACTCAGTGCCAATGTTTTTCTAGGAAAAGTTCTAAGCCTGTTTACCAGGTTGGGCCCCAGAGGGGCGCTCATCCAAAATGGCCGGGGAGAAGGGAGGCAGAAGAATCTGCCTCATAATTTTTAGTCCACTGGTTAGGGTAGTCACCTGGACATGGGAGACCCCTGGATCAAGTCCCCCCTTTGTCTCAGGGTGAGAAAAGATTTGAACAGGAATCTGCCACCCCTCAGGGGAGTGTCCTAACCACCGGGCTAAGGGATATTCTGATGTGGGGCTCCCTCAGTCTCTTCTTTTGAAGCTGTTCCACTTTGGATGAATAATTAAAGAGTCTTTGGGGCAGAGAGGGGTTGGGGGGGAGAGAGAGTGCAAGCATGAGAAGGACTCTGTAGACTGGTGGTTAGAGCACTCACCCAGGGTGTGGGAGACCCAGGAACACCCTCTCCCAGGCTTCCTTCAAGAAACACCTTAGATGCCTGATTTTAGGAGAGTGTTCACAACTGAGAATCCCAAGCAGAGATAGGTGCCTCCCTCCAGCCCGGACTCAGGCACCAAATTCTCTGACACACCCCTCTCCTTGGCATCTCTCATTGGCTAGCTTAGGCTGCTCATTTACTCAGTGTGCTGGCTTTTCTGAATTCCATTCTTAGGCACCTATCTCCCTCCATTCATTGTACCTCAGCCTTTGTGAGTCCCAGCAATTTTCGAGGTGCCTAAAAGTAAGGTGTTGTGATGCTGCGTGTCATAATGCTTAGAGTCCCTTTGTGTATCTAGCCCAGAGTCTATGGAGAAGTATTAAGATTTTTAAGTACATTTGGAAATTTCTCATCTGTCAACTTTCTGTCTCAAATTGAATATAAATACAGGTCAGAAGTTTCTGTATGAGTCTGTTTGCTAAGTACAGATGTTTCCCAAGGTGTGCCATTACATACAGTGGAATTCACTCCATCAAGTTCATTTTGATTTATCTTGGTCTTTTAATAGTAACAGTCAAGAAGTACCTATCTTTTGGTTTAAATGATGAGGGTGGGGAATCAAACAGTGTTCATCTTATTACTTCACCAAATTCAAATTTGCATTCTGTCTCCCAGCTCCTCCACCTATGTACATTTGTGAATGGAAGGAAAACTGGTGATTATCACAAAAAGGCTATCAGGAAGTGAAATTTGCATTTAGTTCTTAATCTTCACTGAAAAGGAACATTTTATCGGTATTAAGAGAAAAAATAAATCAGAGGAACAAATATGAGCTTCAGCTGTAATAATTAAAAGGAAGAAGTCAGGAACTGGGGCTTGGCTAATTTAGAGGACCGATAATGGACTTTTGAAGAAAATACTGTACCTAATGGGACTGGATCTGGATTCACTGGACTCTGCTGTCTGGAATGGCTGCTGCTGCTACCACCTTTTTTTAAATCCTCTGCATCACTGTACCGCCGTATCCAATAATTAAGCTCTTCACGGTCCGCTTCTTGACATCGCCGTAGTACAGTGAGAGATCGCCTTGTTTTTTCCACCATGTCCATGATGCAGTTTAACAGCTATTAGTAGGGGCAGGGGGAAGGAAGGAGCCAAAAGAACATTTGATTATGATGTGCCATATCCCCACAGAAAACTTGGTGAATTTAAGTCATTTTCTTACTTCAGTTGGCAGGGTTTTAAGGGAGAAGGATTATCTCCCTGTTCTTTTAAATAAAAATAAGATACACTACCGGTACTTCCTTTTGAACACAATAATTCCCTCTTGCTTAACTGTATTTCCTAGATATACATACAAATCTTTCACTAGTTATAAGATCTAATTAACAGCAAAAACAAACAAAAATTCCATTTTCAGGGCACTGATAAAGTGAGGGAGTGGGAAGTGTCCTGGAGCCAGTGGTCAATCCTCATCACCCAGTTTCCCATTGGCTGCTCATATCAGCAGTTTGGATTCTAAAACAGGTATTTGGACACAGAGTGCCAAAAGAAGCATCCAAACGGGGAACTAAGCACTATAATTTAGCCACCAATGTTTTCAAACTTGTTCTACAATATGGAAAATTAAAGAAAAATTAATAAACTAAAATATGTAATACAAGTTACAATATTGTAACAGTCATGCGGGGTCCATCCAGACACATATACACACACACTAATTAATTTTTTACATGGTCAAGGTGTTTCCATTCTTCTGCCCATTCTCTGTCTGTTAGCCTGTGATCAATCATTTCTTCTTGTCGTGTGCCATGCAACCCTGCCAAAAGTGGAAAAGATATTTACATCAAAGGATTCATCTAGAAAAGCTCTCTTATTCTTTCATTATCTATCTATTGAGGCTTGGTATTTACAATGCTCATCCATAACATAAACCCGCACAATTTTTGTGTGAAGGTTTATGTATATAGACACATACTACATATACACATGTACCATTTAAAGTTTATCAGTCTTTTCAGTGATATTAAAGCAGAAATCTAAACAAAGGACTAGGAATCTTTAATGGTTATAGTATGCCCACTACCTGGGATAAACAAACATTTCCCTTCCATAATGAAAAACAACCAGTAAAGGCAGATACAGAACAAGAGACTTGTATAAAATATTTCACTGCATCAAATTCTGATGCTGCAAAGGTGGTACAAACACCTGTTGGCGATAATTCTCTGCACAGACCACTTCTAGGATTGGGCACCAAAAAAATCATGGGTACCTCAATAATGTTACAATAAATGTAGAAATTACTAATATCTTCTGGTGCAAAGGCAGCCCTGTAGAGATTGCTTCGTCATATGCATAATATCAAACAAGGTTACAATGCGAAAATCATTAGTACCTTTTGTTCTACTCTTTGTTTAAATTACTTTATTTTCACACATTTTAAAACGTATAATTTGCTGTTGATTTTTCTTCTTTTTTATGTAGGCTAGGGTTTGGATCAGTGTATTAAAATTTAAAAATTAGTCTCAACATGAAAGACATAGGGAAGGATGGGAGTTTTATGTCAGATAGTGAGCAACTGATCTAAGTTCTAAAATTAAGAAATTCTCATGCTGGTAAAGTAGATTAAAATCAAAATCTTAAACTGTAAAATGTATTAACAGAATAAATCTTTGTTGATACTAGGCTTAATATTATTGAGAAGCAACAGGAAATAAACTGATGCTTAGAAGATTTGGTCCAAATTCTCAATAGGTTTGAGTATTACCAGATTGTTTAAGTTAAAAAAAACCTCTGATCTTTGGATTAGTAGAAAAGAAAAAACTCAAAAATTGACGTAACAATTGTATCATTTACTATAGGAAATTCCCAAGCCACTTATACTGCAAAAAAAAAGTTAAATGGTTAAATATTGCCTTTTTATATCATACTTCCTTAACACAGAGGACTGAAAAAATATAAATAGTATGCACAGACCAATGTAAGATCACTAAATGCAATGATTACTATAATGTCAATACCGATTCATTAAAGGTTCATCTCTTCACACATACTTAAATAACCATAGAAAATTCTAAGTAAAGATTTACTGTGCATAAAGAGCAAGTTCCAAGTATGCAGTGAGTTGACAATAAATGCTACCTTATCTGGTCTTAATAGGCCCCAATGTATTGCCCACAGTTCGAATTCATACATTTTAGCCAAAGGGACAACTTAAGACTAACTTGAGAGATCTTTCACTCGAAGTTTTAAGCCTCAGCCCCTCATCCTTAAGGTCTCTGTAAATGCTGCTTCTTTATTCTTTTAAACAAATCCTGAATAAAAAGCACTTCTGTAAACGTTTTGCTTTAGAGTGGGGCATGCAAATTAAAGCACAACAAAATCATTGTGACCTGAAGAGTGCTTTAGGCATAGCCCTGAGCAGGGCGTGGTGTGAGAGCTACACCACAGGTAGGGATGGTCCCACGGGGCATTGTGCCTCAGAGACATCATTCTGGAGGCAATTCCTTCTATTACTCCCTAAGGCTTTGTCTTCACTACCCGCCGATCCGGCGGGTAGCAATCGGTTTTTCGGGGATCGACTTACCGCGTCTAGTGAAGACGCGGTAAAATCGATCCCTGATCGCTCTGCCGTCGACTCCGGAAATCCACCTCGGCAGGAGGCGGCAGCGGAGTTGGTGGCAGCGCGGCAGCGGTCGACTTTCCCGCGTCCTCACCGCTAGGTAAGCCGACCTAAAATACGCAACTTCAGCTACGGTATTCACGTAGCTGAAGTTGCGTATCTTAGGTCGGACCCCCGCTGCAGTGTAGACCTAGCCTTACTCATGGGATAGTAATTTATCTCTGGCCTATATCAGCAGTAAATTAAGACACCCCATCTAGCTATGTTGGTTGTCATATGTGTGGGATACAGGGAAAGACAAGACTCCATTCCCCTGCCCATCTGTTCCAGAGTCCATGTTGTCCACACAGGTGTGAAAGACGTGCTTCTTACTCATCCTTACTCTCCTGTGTGAGTGTGTAATTAAAGACACAATCTAGTCCAATATTAGTAAAGCTATTATAAACATTAACTACATTAGGATCATAGATCTATCAGCAGAGGGCAATGTGAGATAGAGGGCAATACAGTTCTCAACCAGAATGAAGTACAGAGTTTAATTATAAGAAAGAAAGAAAATCCAGGAAGCACAAAGTTTCTCATTGTCCCTTACCCATAGGTCTGTTTCTGTCCCTGAGGTCCCTGTGGTTGGGGTGTCTGTATGAGTCCCTGTAGTGGTGGGCAATGGCCATATCATCCAAACGATAATGCTGAGGTGGAGGTGGGGTGGGGTGAGGCAGACCATTGGGCTGGTAAGATAAGCCATTATTTGGACTGTACCGCTGGCCTGGGCTAATAGTGCAGGGCCGCTTGCTTGGATGCTCTGAGTGCAAAGGCTCTCTGTCAAAGCCGTTTTCTTTGGTTCTGAAAAATAAAGTACAGGAACTTTCCGTCACAATTTGAACAGGGCTGGCTATTGCTCAGATACGCACAGTTAAGAACTGCCATTTGTGCTCCATGACGTTGGGGGTGTGGGTGGGGGAACATTTCATAAAGCAGTTTAATCAATCAAAATTTATAAGGATACATGTGCTCACTATAAACATCTCTGTCATAGCCTAAGAAACACTGGTAGAATAATACTCCCTATAGAACATAAAAATACTCCCTATAAACATAAAAATTAAAGCAATATTCACTGAGATTAAGCTTTGAACATGTGGGTACAGTACAGACTGCAATGTATTCATGTGTTAAGCAAGTGGCCAAGCAACTTTCATTTTTAATAAAAGCAAAAGAAATCACCATTCTTAGTCAAGTCCAGTTTGATGGAAAAAAGACCGTACACTGGTGGAGATGTCCTGCCTCCGTCGTTGCATGCAGAGATCTGGGGAAATCTGCAGCTTAAGAAATGTTTTCCTCCAAAGGGCAGCACATGGCCCTTAGGCTATATGTCTTAGCATGCTGAACCTTTGCTCTCAGTAATGCCAGGCTGATTCCCCATCAGGGAATTAAACAATATGATCACAGCAGGTTTCAAAGACACATTTGGAGTGTGAGGAAAGAATCATTCTTGGTGATGAGAGATGTTTTCCTCGAGAGAGGAGAGAAAAGGAGAGGTTACTTACCTTGTGCAGTAACTGTAGTTCTGTGAGATGTGTGGCTCTATCGGTGTTACTGTTCAGATCCGCATTTGCCCCATGTATCTTCAATTGGAGATTTTAGGTAACTGTGTCCATTTGGCCAGTGCATGTGCTCTAGTCCACCTCATGCACTGCACTTGGCTATATAGAGCTGCATAGGTGAGCCACCCTCAGTTTCTTCTCTACTGCAAAGCTCCATAGCCAAGAACTCCGAAGCAGCGGGGAAGGAGGGTGGCTAGTGGAGCACCCACAGGGACACACATCTCGAGAACTACAGTTACTGCACAAGGCGAGTAACCTCTCCTTTTTCTTTGAGTATTGCCCTTATAGGTACTCCACTTCAGGTGACTACTAAGCAATACCCTCCAAGAAGGCAGAGGCGTCGGAGTCAAGTCCAAAACTGAAGATAGTACAGTAGAACCAAGCACAGCATCAGAAGCTGAGTCATGAATTACTGCATAATGTTCAGAAAAGATGAGTATGGAGGTCCAAGTTCCAGGTCTACATATTTCAGCAATGGGAACATTCTTAAGAAAGACTACTGAAGTAGAAAAAGATCACATTGAATGGGCCAGTACTCTAGAAGGAGGCTGGAGATCAGGCTACTGATAAAAGGTAATGCAGCCAGATATCCATCTATCACAATAGGGGTGCATCTGTTATTACTACTGTTGGAGATGGTTGAGTGAAGAGGATTCCTGTGCAAATGCTGCCTGGAATTAGTCCCTCTGCTCTGGCAGTAGATGCTCAATAAACGAACTGAACTTTTAGTCATTGGTGTGATTATATGTAGCATCAACACCTGATAGTTGATGATTATAAACTGCAGAGTCACTTCCTTGTCATCTTGGCCCCCTGATGGTACCAAAGATCTTCCTGAGCTGGAACCCTTAGATTTTTTGGGTTCACTGGTGCTCACATTACCTGAAGAACCTGCAGCCTCGTGGATACCGAGTCAGGAATTGGCGGGCACTTAAATAGTTGTCTCAATCAGCCACCAGGGTTTCTTTGAGGTAGAGTCCCTACCTGGGGAACCCGAGCTCTGTTTCCTAGAGTCTTTTTGAGGGGATTCTTGAGTTTTCTTTTTAGTAGCTCTAGAGAAGTGTTGTGCTGAAGTGGTTGAGATGGTCAACTTGCTCGGAGACTGATGTATGGGGCTGGAGAGGACCTGGGCTGGGTCAGAAGGTGGATGGAGGGAGCCCTCCATCATAAGGAAGCACAATTTAACCTCCTGGTTCTTTCTGGCTCTTGATTTTAAGGCCAGGCAAAAAATTCATTTTGGGGGGAATGTGTGACTCCTCAAGCAATGGACACACTGGTAGTGTCAATTGTTCACCAGGAGAGCCTTCTGGCACAAAAGGCAACATTTAAAACTAGGAGAGCCAGCATACCCTCCCCACAAGCTAAAGTTCTCCGCAGGGAAAAACTAAAAGGATGATGGTCCTTACAACATTTTTTTTAAAACTACAGCTAACTACTACTGCTGTAACTAACTAAACTAAGTGAAACTATGAAAGAAACTGCAGTTGAGGTAAGATCAACTCAGACACTGCTGAGGCTCTGTCTCATGCCAAGGCACTTGAGAAAGAACTGAGGGCGGTTTACCCATGCAGCACTATATAGCCATGGTGCAGTACGCAGGGCAGAGTAGAGCACATGAGCAGGCCAGACAGGCACTGCTACCTAAACTCTCTGATCAAACATGCATGGGGTATACACGCGTCTGAAGTACAGCGCCCACAGGGACACTACTCAAAGAAGAAGCTATATTTTTGTGCCCTCACAACAGCTTTGATCAAAAATCCTGCGCATGCTGTTGATCTAAAGAGAACATTGGTTAGGTCACAGTCTTAGGGCAGTCTTCAACTGTTCCCACTCCATTCCTCGTAACAGATGGCGCTTTCATAGTGAGGTCATTTAGAAGAGTTAGTGTTGGGCCAGAAAATTAGCCATAAAGAAACAAAATGAATTTGAGTAAATAATCAAATATTTCAAAATAAAGTGCACACAATCCACCTGCAACCACACCATCAGCTAATATATATGAACCTAACAGTGAATGCCTGTTTACATCCTCAGGAAAAAACAGAGGTAAGTCGCTTCCATTCTGCCCAGAGACCATACTACAAATGAAGAATGACTTTCTAGCTCTATTACAGCCCAAGCTTATCCGAATAACAACTGTCTCAACTCCTCTTGTACTGGAGCTCCACTTCACTCCAGTTCTCAAACGGTGGGGCGCGTGCACCAGGGGAGGTGCCATTGACACTTTTTTCCCCCTGGTGGCTCAGGGTTTCTGGCTGAGCTATAGCTGATGCTGCAACTGATGCTAGATGTCACTGTTGGTCGCCTCAGCTGCTAGGACTGGAATACAGTTTTGGCTGCCTGTAACAAAGGCTGCTGCAGGGTTTGATGGCTCCTGCACCCTGCCTATGCAGAGCAGGAATCTAGCAGGGAGGTGGCTCAGTGGCAGCAGCTGCCTGCGCCTTTTATTCTCCTGAACTGGGGAAGGGGAGACACACAGAGGTGAGGTAAGTGTGGGGGTGAAGGACAGGGACCCTTTCTCTCCAGACAGCTATACTCTCTTCCATGCACTGCTTTATGGGGCAGGACTAGGGCAGGGTCTCAGGCAGGCAAGAGCAGCCTGCTGGAGAGGAAGCTGAGCAGGAGACAAGGACGGCATCCTGGGGCAGGATTGAGAGCAGCGCAGCAGATTGAGCCCATTGCAGTGAAGAGGTGGGGCAGGTATAGGGCCCACTGGAGGAGGGATAAGGGGAATCTCTATTTCAAGTGCTGTGGCAGTTAGCAACAGGAAATGAAGAGATGGGTTTTGCTAAAGCTTGTTGCTGGGAATAAAGATAGGCTTTCCAGAGACTCCATACACAAGCACCAGTGCCTACTGCAATTGCAGGGGTGAACGGAGGCCCCCATCACCCCTCTCATAGCGAAAGGGAGAGGATCTTTGCCAGGCACTTTAGGGCATCTGTTACAATGAGTATTTTTGAGCAAGGAAGTAAACGGTTAAAATGACTGTACACTATGTTCTAGAAAGACAAATGATAAGAAGTGGGATGGGACTGAGATGTGACCCCCATGAGTGCCAAGGTAACTATACATTTAATTGCTGTCAATGTAATTCATGCTGTTAAACTCCAATGGATAGCAACACTTTTTGACTGTTCTCCAAGAATGCACCTACATATTTTACATTTGGCTGCATGCAGAACCTCAGACCCGCAACTACTCAAATCCAACTATGAAATTTTAATCTGCAAGTACACATTTGCGTGAAAGTATGCAGATTTTTGTATGCACAAATCAAACTATGGATGCATTTTTGAAGGCACACTCAAAATTTGTTCTTGAATATCAAGGTTAGAATGATAACCTCTAACAAAGATTAAAAAGTCAAATACTGTAGAGGTCCTGTTTTTTTTCTACAGCTGCCCGTATGTATGTCTCAGTGTACAGAATCCTCCCCCTCTTCCCCCACCCAAGATCTGAGGGCAAGGAGGAGAGAGGCCAGTTTCAGAGAATGAGGTTTTTGTAAGTGTAGATGTTCATGCTGAAGGATTTTTTACATTTGGACTCCTTTATTATTGAGATTAAGGGCTGTCCAGTTACAACTGGGATTTACTGTTACTTCTCATCAAGAATTGCTGAAGGCACACAATCAAATATACAGTAAGAATCTTTAGTTTCAAATGACTGTGCATTCCAGAGCAGGAAATCAAACAGCAAACGACTGCCCTGGCTGGCAAATTAACTTTACCGTTTGATACAAAATATTAAATGCAATTTATGAGAATAACATTATTGAGGCCAGTGAATAGGAGTTGGGATGGAGAATGTTCGTCCTTCATTTCTGCAAGATGCTTTGGTTTAAACTAATATTTATATGTAAAAGATTGATGACTGAATGAGTGATAATAATCTACTGGAAAAAAATCTCTTTCGTGCCTATATCTATCAAATTATTTTGCAGATAAGATAATGTTGTATGCACAGCACAGATCAACATATAAACATCATGTGTATATTTACTTGTCACACAGAACCATCATACTAAGGAAGTGCTTCATGTCAACTCAGGCGATTAACTTAACTGAAGAACCTGTAAGATTTTGCTCAAAGAAGATTCCTAAACTTTTCACATTGGTTGCAAGGCTCGTGGTCCAATGAGGTGCTGAGCATCCTCCACTCCCATGAACTGAGATGGCAGAAATAGGCCCTCAATACCTGGCAGTGCCCAACCTAGACTCTGTGTCCCTGACACAGTCAATATCAACCTTCTCACAAGGGGGCATCACCTCTATAGGAGGGCATTTCTCCAAACTGCTCTCTCAAAGTCCACAAAACTGTCACGACGGTTCTCACCAACAAAAGTCTTAACTGTTAGTCACTCCTTCCTCCCCTCCCGCCATGTATCAGATATTGCTGGCAAACATTTTTCCACTTAGAATTATTTTTATCAGTCTTTTTTGCCTAATAATTTTTTACATGCACTTGATGTGTCTGTCAAATGTACAGCTACTAGGTCAGGTGTGGGCAAACTACGGCCCACGTGACCATCCTGGCCCGGGAGGCTAGCCCCCGGCCCCTCCCCTGCTGTCCCCCCTCCCCCACAGCCTCAGCTCGCTCGCTCCGCCGCCAGCACAATGCTCTGGGCGGCGGGTCTGTGAGCTCCTGGGGCAGCACAGCTGCAGAGCCCGGCCTGACCCGGTCTCTGTGCTGTGTGGTGGTGGCGGCGGCGTGTCCCGGCTGCAGCCGGACGGCGCGGCTGTAATGCCACCAGCCACTGGTGCTCCAGGCAGCGCAGTAAGGGGGCACGGAGCAGGGGGGGTTGGATAGAGGGCAGGGGAGTTCGGGGGGGTGGTCAGGCGGTGAGGGCATGGATAGGGGTCGGGGCAGTCGGGGGGGGGGGAACAGGGGGTTGAATGGGGGCTGGGGTTCCAGGGGGGCAGTCAGGAAGGAGGGGGGGTTGGATGGGGCGGCAGGGGACAGTCAGGGGCAGGGGTTCCGCGGGCAGTCAGGGGACAGGGATAAGGGGTGGTTGGATGGGGCTGGGGTCCCGGGGGGGCTGTCAGGAATGAGAGGAGGGGTTGGATGGGGCAGTGGGGATCCGGGGGTGGCCAGGGGACAGGGAGCGGGGGTGTGTGGATGGGGCAGGGGTCCCCGGGGGCACCATAAGGGAACAGGGGAGGTTGGATGGGGCAGGAGTCCTGGGGGGGTGCAGATAGGGGGTGGGGGCCGGGCCACGACCCCCTCCCCTAATCGGCCCCCCATACAATTTCCGAAACCCGATGCGGCCCTCAGGCCAAAAAGTTTGCCTGCCCCTGTACTAGGTGACATGCTTCTATACTGCACAATAACAGTCTTTTAGGGCAGCCTCAATACAGGATTAATTTCTTTGTAAACAGCAGCAAATTTACACAGTTAATTTATTTAAAATTATGTAGAGGTTTAAGGCAAAGCATTCATTCACACAAAAAAGTTGTTAGTCCAACTTTTTTAGCCCTATGACAGCAGGATATAAGCCCAAAAAGTTGTAAACAAGGTAGAGTAAACACTTTGTTCATGACATGTCATGAACAAATTATCAAAATGTGTTGTCTCCTCAGGTGTCAGTTTTTTCTCTCTTTCAGTGACTGATGGCTCCCAGTGTTATTACAGAAACAGATTGATCTTTTTAATGAGCTAGTTTAATAGACTCCAAAATCTCACCGTGGCTGCTCAGCCATGTCAGACCATATGCACCAAGAAAACATTCAGTAAAACACTAAGCTCTGCTGTCACATTGCTCTATAAAACCTCACATACAGTAGATATGCATATGAAGAAAAATAACTAGAGATGCAAAATGCATATGCAAACAAGATGCTGAAATTATACAAGGAAAAATGTTAAACCCCCAAGACACACAAGTGGCTATTTCAGTTTGTTTGAATTTGTGCGGATGGTGTAGCAAAGAAATGCCACTCAAAAATTGCACCCACATAATCATCTTCAGCTTCTGGAAAATTTTGGTGGCCAACAGGACTTCTCAATAAGGTGTCATCCAGCTCAAAGGATTTCCCTGGCACATATTTTGCAATAGGTTAATATCTCAAATGCATGAACATTCCCTGCCATCTAATGGGAACCTTATCTAGATTTTTACTGTTTGTGACTGGCATGAGTGGCTTGAGGAATCACTAACTCAACATTTTCAAGACCTAGCACATATCCTGTGAACGTCTCACATTCACATATGCTCAAATATCTGCTATTTTATTTTAGTCTAGCAGCATCACTTGCCTTCAGACCTTGTTTTTCCTTATGTTATGTTCTTCCACTGACTGGCCATAAACTAAACTGTCACCCACAAAACTCTGCACTCCCTCCAGGCTCCACAGAATCTTGATTTCCTCCCCCCCTTTAAAAGATTTCTGGGGCGCCAGTGATGCATAATGCAAAACAAAAGTAATATCTTCTGAATGGCTTTATAAAAGTTGTCAGCTTGGTGTTGCCAGTGACAAGTGAAACTAGCCAAAATCCACTATTTGGATCTAGTGTGGAGAATATTTATGCAGATTCAGAAAGAACTCAAACATCTGACACTATTTCATTGGACAATAGTTTAAAAAAATCAAGAGTCACTTTCTTCTAACAGTGAATAAGGAACTTTATTGGAATAAGGGAAATCAGTATTGTCCCTTGTCCCTAAAGCTACTCTGTGATTCTTTCTCTGTTTCTCCACAGGGCTTCCGCCTAGAATCATCCCTAGCCCCCCAGTGCCCCTGGCTTCCTTCCACAGATTTAAAGAAACAGTAAATATATCCTTACATATCTGCTATGCAAAATCTAACAACTGAATAAGGAATTAAAGATCTGATTGCATTCTGAAGCAGTCTCTTTGTTCCGGTATTTATCAGGATATCATCAGACTCCCAGATGTGCATGTAGCACTACAGCTCAGTAACCTGCTATATGTAGTTCTCTAGTATTTCCATAATACAACTGTATTTCATATTTGGGAATTGCATGTAGACGTGATAATCACATTTGTATTCAAGAAAGTGAATACTGTAATTATAGTCCCCAGTATGGGTGCCTATCCAACTTCCCATATTTAATATTTCCTCAGACAAAAACCCAAATACAGACAGATTCGCATATAGAGTAGGAACGATCTGCTAATCACTTTAAGCTGCATACAAACATTATGCACCAAATGGTTAGTGATAGTGCTGTGAACAGTTCTGTATTATTCCCAATTACATATGGCCAAATTCTGCCCTAAGGCTTCTCATGTGCATGCAATAGAGGTTCATTGCCTGGAGTCAGTGGGAACATTTCACATGGGTCCAAGTAAAATTTGCCCATTATTTAGCTGTATCTGAAAAAAATTAATCTTGGAAAACTCAGCACAAATTTTGTAGAATGAAATGGAGTATCCCACACCACTCTAATTGCAATAGACATCAGCATGTTAGCTTTACATCCCAAAGCATGTTTACAATTGCAGAGTATTAGCACTCTGGCCTTCTGACCTGTCTGGAGTTCGCCTCTTCCCGTTTTCGTTCACATCGAGAAGCAGCTCTGAGGAGTCAACAGGTGAGGTGGTGCTGGCATCCAGAAGCAGCTGTTCATGCTGAGCGAGGTACTGGGCGGGATTCTGCTTGGCCAGCCTTGCACAGTGCAGGAGCTCCCGCTGCAGCAGGGGCAGATTGGCCTGTAAGAGTGTTTCAGAAATTAAGGGAGCAGCTGAATGACTCTCAGGCAGTTTCACAAAGATGAAGTAGCAAAATTAGAAATCAATTAAAAGCCCACTATTTCGTTCATCTTGACTTATATTTATTTTAGTTAGCCATGTTAAACCATATAGCCTCATTAGAGGTTTGAGTCACGGCTGAAACCTCATATACATGTGTGCACACATGAGAATGGAAGAGTTTATTTGCTGAACCATAAAACAAAACTGAAAATGCTACAAGAAAAAAAAAAAAAAAAAAACAACAATCTTCAGGTCCAAATCTTTAGAGTGGCAAGAGCACAGCACTAGCTCACTTTATCTCCTTTCTTGTTATTATACAATATTTGTGTTTCTCTACAGCTGCTGTCTTTATGTGCAAAACAACTCCCCTATGTAAATTTAGTATTCAGATTGCAAAGTACTAACTTTCATTTTTTCTTGACTTAAGGATGAACACCCAATTCTAACTAGGCACATGTTTATGCATTAGCTACAGTATTTAGTTATGTTATCACATACTACAGAAGTTATCAAATACTACATATTTTTTCTACACTGTCAAATACACATACAATCTTAAAACATGTGAACAGATTATTAAAGATTTTAGAGTAATGCAAGAGTGCAATGAGACAAAGTTACATGTATGTTGTTGAACCTAACTTTTTTGTGACTTTTAAACAATTAACTACTGCTATAAAAGTTCATTTTTTAAATGGAAAAGTATTTTTAAATCATAGAATCATAGGACTGGAAGGGACCTTGAGAGATCATTTAGTCCAGTCCCTTGCACTCATGACAGGACTAAGTATTATCTGGACCATCCCTGACAGGTGTTCGTCTAACCTGCTCTTAAAAATCTCCAGTGATGGAGATTCCACAACCTCCGTAGGCAATTTATTCCAGTGCTTAACCACCCTGACAGTTAGGAAGTTTTTCCTAATGTACAACCTAAACCTCCCTTGCTGCAATTTAAGCCCACTGCTTCTTGTCCTGTGCTCAGCGTTTAAGAAGAACAACTTTTCTCCCTCTTCCTTATAACAACCTTTTATGTACTTGAAAACTGTTATCATGGCTCCTCTCAGTCTTCTCTTTTCCAGACTAAACAAACCCAATTTTTTCAATCTTCCCTCATAGGTCATGTTTTCTATACCTTTAATCATTTTTGTTGCTCTTCTCTGGACTTTCTCCAATTTGTCCACATCTTTCTGGAAATGTGGTGTCCAGAACTGGGAGGCCTAATCAGTGCAGAGTAGAGCGTAAGAATTACTTCTCATGTCTTGCTTACAACACTCCTGCTAATACATCCCAGAATGATGTTCGCTTTTTTTGCAACAGTGTTACACTGTTGACCCATATTTATCTTGTGATCCACTATGACCCCAAGATCCCTTTCCGCAGTACTCCTTCCTAGGCAGTCATTTCCCATTTTGTATGTGTGCAACCGATTGTTCCTTCCTAAGTGGAGTACTTTGCGTTTGTCCTTATTGAATATCATCTTATTTACTTCAGACCATTTCTCCAGTTTGTCCAGATCATTTTGAATTATAATCCTATCCTCCAAAGCACTTGAAACCTCTCCCAGCTTGGTATCGTCCACAAACTCAAAATGGCTGAGAAGGATTTGCTCCATCTTTAAAAAGAAATTAACCTTTTGAGATAGACCAAGCATGGAACACTTCAGCCCAAAATGTTTTGGAAAGTTTCAAACACATGAGAAAGAGGTTATAAGAGAAAATGCTTTGCCACCTTAGTTAAATCATATGACACCAGGCACCAATTATCATATCCTGGTGATCAAAAGATGTACCACGTACCAAACAAATAGGTATGGACCATCATCACAATTCTAGCTACAGCCTTTCTGTATTTAAAAAAATATAACATTCTTCTCAGGGACTAAGGGTGCCTCTATACAGCAAGAAGAACCAAAAACCAAAAGCGGCAGTAAGTCTCAGAGCTCGGGTCAGCTGACTTGGGCATGTAGGCTTGGGCTATGGAGCTAAGAACAGCAGTGTAGACATTCGAGCTCAGGCTGGAGCCTGGGCTCTGAGACCTTCCAACCTGGCAGGCTACTCTGCTATTTTTAGCCCTGCAGCAGGAGCCTGAGTCAGTTGACCCCGGCTCTGAGACTCGCTGCTGCGGGTTAATTTTTGGCTGTAGACATATACTTAGAAGCATAATTTGCTATTGGAAATAAACAGCCAGTGCTACCACTTAGTCTACAGGCCCTCAAGAGAGTTAGAAAGACATTGCTGTAGAACTTTAGGACTCTAAAAGTTCATAGAACCTTTTCAACATTGTATTTTGTGAAAGTGAACAAAACATTAGCCTATCTATATTCACTATTAATAAGATGCCTACTATCTAATAGATATCATTCCAATTTTGCTGGCAGTGGCAACCACCACAACTGGGATAGGGGGGAGAGCTTTAAGAGCTCTTCACACATCAGAATAAAATTGGTCCAGCTACCTGCCTGACTTGATGGAGGGACGCAGTGAAACTAACAATGCAAAGAGAATTATACATATATAAAATTCTGAGAAATTGTAGGGTCAGAACCTGGATTACAATACTGCCATACAATTATATAGTGCTTTTCATCTTCAGTACTGTATGAACTTAAATTAACCCCAAAAACACCCATCTGAGGTAGGAATGTAGCAACATACCCATTTCACAGATGAGAAAAGTGGAGAACAGATTCATATGATTTATTCAGGGCCACAGACAGAGAGAGTCAGTATTAGTACTCATAAATTCCTGGCTCCTAGCTCCCTGCTTAAACCTTACAGGTAGGTGCCAACTTTTTTAACTAGGTTATTCTGTGGGATCAACAAAGCTGCCAGTTAATATAGTAGTGTGCTCAGATACTATGGTAACAGGTGAACCTATGAAGCCATAAGATACAGAAACGAAGTCATGGTCCAATGTATCACAAATTGCACTAACAAAAAAATCACTGAGCTTTACGTAAAGAAATAAAAGTACTGAGTGGACTTGTCTAAAAAAATCATTGCTTTGAATTTTTCATTTACAATTTTGTTTTGTCGCTTTTTGCTTTGTTTCCCAAACCTCAGTGAAGTCTCATCTGACCTTAAATGCTCCAAGAAGATTTAAAATTTTTATTAAAGTTAATGTTTAAAATTAAATATACACAAGTTAAGAGAGAAGGTACTGTACATCTGGGGTCAGGCTTGAGTTATGAGGGATTACAGGTATCGCTTACAAGGATCACAAGATACATACATATCACATAACCAGCATAGACCCAGATTGGGGTGCGGGAGTTTTTAAAGCGTCAGTGGATAAGTGGGCTCGGGTACGCCACTCATGGAATGTATTAAGAGTCCAAGTCAGTATCAGTGTGGTGAATAAGTACATAGGTGGGGTGCGTCCCTTGGTTCATCAGGGAAGGAAGTGGATTGTCTATTTTCAGACC
>NC_088684.1:45261498-45391498 GCF_028017835.1 Emys orbicularis | reverse complement strand
TTTACATCAGCATTACTGAGTGCATAATTGGGTTCCAGGATTTAGCTCATAAAAAGCCTCTCAATACAGTAACCTTTAGCATAAAAATAAAAAAGAAACCACATAGTGTGCACAAAATTAGGGAACTAACAACTTCTGTGAGTAGTTAGAAATGGTCAGAAAGAAAATATTTACTCTAATGGAGTTTCATCCATTAAACTATGGAAAGGAGCCTTTATGCGTTAGATTCTCTTTATCCTGACTCTCTTTAAAAAGAAAAACTGTAACATACATCTGTGACCTAGCAACAATATAGTTTGAAATAGTTTCCAGATCATTGAACTGTGCAATACCTTCAAAAATGGGATGACAAAAGGTCGCAGTGGGAAGTTAGTAGCTTCTTGCAGTTTGGAATGAAATTCTTCAATTGTCAAAGTAGAATTCTGTAGAAGGAAAAAAAATTCTGTCTTGGTGACATAACCAATGAAAACGCTTAACAAGAGAAATATTAGCCAAAATATTCTGTACAAAAATTTTGCTTAATACCCATGTTCCTCCTAATGCAATATCAGAAAATTATGCATTTTACATAGTAAGTAAATGTACTCATCTAAAAATATAGATGTAACTACATCTGAACACAGTTTCACTGCAGTGGGAGTGAATCATTTTACAAACAATCCATTTATTAGGTATATAAAGAGCAGCACTGAACTCTCAGATATTCATTGTTCATGGCTTGAAGCAAGGGCTTGAGCATCCAGAGTGCCAAGCATTTCTTATATGGTGATAAACACCCTAATTTCCCCTGGATTTCAAAGAGTTAAGGGTGCTTGCTGTTCAAACAAGAATTTGCCTAATCCACATAGAATAGGAGGCACCATGGCAGCACAAACACAATTGTTAAATTTAAAATGGTGCCCACTATATTTTAATTCTCAGTAGAGGATTGGGAAGTAACAGGAGCATATTAACATATGTATTATAGGTGTATATAATTCACTTTTTAAAGACACTTATTCCTCATCCGTTGGCAAATATATCTCAAAATTACTAAATCACATCTAGGATTATATCGTACACTAGACAACCATACTCCACAGAATTATTTACTACTTACATTCACTTGTACCTGTGCAAACCCAAGCAAGGCAGTTCAGAGTGCAGGGAAATCACAAAGTTGTCACTGAAGGCATAATTTGAGGACAATGGGCTGCACAGGTCTAACTGAATAAGCAGTTATTCTGTTATAGGTGGTGAGGTTTAAGAAGGAAAGATCCCAGCTAGATTCCCAGAGCCCAGATGACGTTTGGCAAGTTAGAAAACAGTGCTACTTATAAACAGAGGAGCACATCTGATAAGGAAATCATTGAGAAACATGACATGGAATCCCACAAAGCCACCCTTAGGGTTCCATTTTTCAAAGCAGAATCACATAAGTAAGCCTAAAATTGAAGCTGTAGTTACTAAGAATGGAGAACTGTCACCTTCAAGCACACATTCACCAGATGCTCATTACATTTTACAGACTTTGACTCCACTGTTGTTGCCAGTTACCTCAGCCCATGCAAGACAATTTCCCTGGCACACAGCTAATCCTACATTTCCACTGAAGTCAATGGGAGTTTTGGGTATGCAACTAAATGCAGAGTAGGGCTCCTTGCAAGTCATGGAAGCGTAAAATTTAAGTTACACTGTCTAAAGTGCACTTTTAGTTCATAGTTATTGTTGGTTTGTTTATTTGTCATGGTACTGACCAGATTTTTTTAGGATTGTACAAAAACATACGACAGGTTTCAGAGTAGCAGCCGTGTTAGTCTGTATCCGCAAAAAGAACAGGAGTACTTGTGGCACCTTAGAGACTAACAAATTTATTAGAGCATAAGCTTTCGTGGGCTACAGCCCACTTCTTCGGATGCATATAGAGTGAAACATATATTGAGGAGATATATATACACACATACAGAGAGCATGAACAGGTGGGAGTTGTCACCTGTTCATGCTCTCTGTATGTGTGTATATATATCTCCTCAATATATGTTTCACTCTATATGCATCCGAAGAAGTGGGCTGTAGCCCACGAAAGCTTATGCTCTAATAAATTTGTTAGTCTCTAAGGTGCCACAAGTACTCCTGTTCTTTTTACAAAAACGTGTGTGTGACATATGTGGTCTGATATTCAGCGGTGGTAGCACTCGCAGCTCCAGATGAAGTCAGTGGCAACTCAAGTGGTAACATCTGGAAATCAGACCACGAATTTTATTTTCTAGTATATCCAAGCCCTGCTGAATGAGCTATATAGATGTACATGGGAGGCAACATTGTCAGTGGCAATAAGAAGAAACCTGGGTTCAATTTCTAGTGCTGTCACAGAATGGCAAGTGATTATGGGCAAGTCATTTAACCTCTCCACATTTTAGTTTCTCTGTCTTTAAACTGGGAAAGTTATTCGAAATGTACAGATAAACAGCATTGTAAAAAGTATTATTTCTACATACCAGGAATTCCATACAAATACCATAATAAATAACATGATATACAACTGCAATACACTGGCTTAGCACGTTAAATCCCTCTTGCAGTTGGCCTAAGTGACTACAGGTCTATGCTGGACAGGTCTACGCGAGAAAAGGTTATAAGAATACCGGCAAATCCTCCTACTGTACATTAAGCTTATATTAGCAAAAATGGTTTTTCTAGTACAGTAGAACCCCTATTTTACAAACTAATTGAAGGTTAAGGAGATCATAAAAATCAAAAAGTTCATAAAATTAAGCATCTCAAAATTACTGTAGGCATGGTACATACGTTGCAGTATGGTGTAATGCACTGCCTTCTTCTCCTCTTCTTGTCTTTCAAACCACGGCAAAGTCATTTCCAATACACTGAACACATGCTGACTTTTTCCTTCATCGACAGCACTTTTGTTATGCAATTTTTTCATCATTGGAAAAAATGGTTTGTATAACTGGCCATTCGTAAGACTGGTGTTCATAAAATCGAGCTTCTATTACAGGGGTTCTCAAACTTAATTGCCCGCGACTCCCTCCTGACAACAAAAATTACTACACAACCCCAGGGGGAACCGAAGTCTGAGCCCACCCAAGCCCCACCGCCCTGGGCGGGGGAGGGCCAAAGCCAAAGCCTGAGCCCCTCCGCCCCTGGTGGGGGGAAAGAGTGGGGCAAAGCCGAAGCCAAAAGGCTTCAGCCCCAGGCAGAGGGCCTGTAACCTGAGCCCCACTGCCCAGGGCTTGGGCTTTGGTCCCAGGTGGAGGGGCTTGGGCTTTGGCTTTAGCCCCAGGCCCCAGCAAGTCTAAGCCAGCCCTGGCGACCCCATTAAAATGGGGTTGCAACCCACTTTGGGGTCCCTACCCACAGTTTGAGAATCCCTGTTCTATTATATAGCTTATACAGATTTCCATGCAAAATAAGCTATACTGTCAAAAGCATTTTTATACCGGTATAACTGCTCGACATACTTTTTTTGCCAGTATAGACAGGTTTTAATTTATTCATTTATTTTAAATCACACCCCTAACTGAAATTACTATACTGGCAAAAGTTTCTAATGGAGACCTGGGCTGAAACAGACTACTACTTACTGACAGCTAGTGGATTTACTTCTATTAGCTCTAATGGCAGGGTGCAGGGAGGCAGGTTCTCCTGGTCCCAAGTTCCATACTCCCAGAATAACCACAGTGCATGCATGCATCAACTGTTCATTACACAACTACTAATAAATCTTCCAATTTTTAAAGTTAAAACCTACTATGAACAAAAAAAGATAATAGTCACTGTTATTTGCTTACCACAAGTCCTAGCACAAGGGTACGTACTCTCTCCCCAATCTCTGGTGAAATGTCATTGCCAAACTGCTGTAAGGTTGTAAGAAATCTCTTCAGTTTGCTGAGCTGCCTTGCTCCACAAGCTGGTGGTAACTGCTGATTAGCCAGAGAGGATGAAGAGGAAGATGATGGCCCATTGCTAAAGCCATTAGGTGGAGATGGAGCTCCATTTAATGCTGTTGGTGAATGGCTAGTGCCATTGGTTACTGGTTAGAAAAAAATGGAAAGAAAGAACATTTATAAGCTTAACATTTTCTGTGTTTCACCTCAAAATTGATTGCGTAACTGTGAAAATATGAAGTAGGTGATATTTTGACTCCATTGGTATAATTAAAGATAATTAGTCTTTTGATAGAATGACTCTCCACAGTTCATGTATCTTGCACAGAAGCTGGTAATAAATGGCGTATGGATCTGGACAGCACTAGCTCCCATATGCACACATGCCAGACACCTGACATGTTTTCAGACCAGAACAAACTTCATTTGGAGGTCAGTCTTTTGTCATAGGCTTATATTACTGTAACATTTTTTAAAAATAAACTTCTCTGGAAAGAGTGCACACATATTTAGTGGAGGCTAAATTTATCTGAACATTTTTTATCATGTTTTGTACACACACCCGACAGCTGTGTTTATAAAAACAGGACTTTCAAGTTTTAACCTTATGCCACCCAATTAGAAGGCTATTTTCTCTCACACATATTTTGTAGCCACTAACATACAGAAAGATGGATTTGTATAAAAAGGTACAACTGGTGCAATGTTCACTGTGAATTTATTGTTAAGATTGAAGGCTTGTAGCCAAGTCTCTGGACTGGGCCTTGGGAATAGATATGGATTTTTTTCCCTGGCTCTACCTCAGACTTCCCACGTGGCCTTAGACTTAGCCTCTTCACATCTCAGTTCTCCTTCTATAAAACAGGTCTGACAGTACTTCCCTACTTCACAATGCTGTTGTGTGGAACATATTAAATGATTGTGAAGTGTTCTGATTTTTTAGTAATGGGGGCCATGTAAGAACCTTAGACAAATATTATTATCATATTATTATTAATGATAAAATAAGAGGCTTGAACTCACACATATTTAAGAGAGAAGGGGCACCTGCTTTAGTGTTGCTATGCTAGCCTATCTAGTTTTGAAATTCTTGTTCTCATTCTCCAGAAATGTACCAAATTAAGGCCATCTTTTTCCCTATACTGCCCTACTCGAAAACAGTCATCCAAGCAGAGTGTAACTGCTGTGGGTTTCCTACTTTAATAGCCAGAACAGCAGAAGATGAGTTTTGGGGCAAGGGATGGTCCACATATTTTAGGGCAGATGGGCCTCAACTGGGATACCCTACCTTCTTGTGCAGATTACACTAGCATTTAAGTAACAGCCCTTAACAAAAGTTAGTGCAGAACAGCTGTGCCCTGGACGAGCACAAGAGACTGTACCTGCCAGAGCAGTCTCTGGTGAAGCTGTTCCTCACACACAGGAGTGCACAATATATTCCATCTAGTGCGGTGGAACCAGGCCATCCTTAGGCATACGCAGCATACGCGGCTGTGTAGGGCACCCGAAAATTTGGGGCACCCCCGTGTCTTAGTGTCCACCCTCCCGCCTCTTCCTATCCCTGTTCTGACCCATGCAGGCTCCCACCACAGCTGGCTGCTGCAGCCTGGTGAGTCTTCCTCTGGAGGGGATCTAGTATTTAAAAGTAAAAAAGCCTCCAGCCTGCCAGACCTATTAGCACAACATTGAAACTGTTAAAGAGCCATTCAAGTGGTAATGAAGCCATTTAACAAGCACTTGCCAACCCCCAGATATATACTGTCAGTTTCTGAATTTGCTGACAAAAACAGTTGTACATTACTGTAATATTAACTCAGAACATGTTAGTCTACAGGATCTTAGTTTAAAATTTGCTTTAAAAATATTTCATTACGGTGTTGCTGAAGATTATAAAATCACATCTAAAAAATCCTTGCATAGATTTTTATATGCACAAGCTGAGTATTCATCTTTAGTCTTAAATGCTTGGATCTTCAGACATATAGTTTTTTAAATAAATCCTTCAAAAGACCATCCTCATCTAAAATACACATGCGAGCCTGGGCTGCCATTGGGCATAGGGGCACAAGTTTAATAATACTGTATAGGGCCCCATAAAACCTAAGGATGGCCCTGGGTGGCACAGACAACGTGCCAGACATGCTCTATGGACCAATGTAGTGGCGGAACAGGGCCATTTGTTGATTCTTCTGCTGACCAGGGGCCACTCATATTCCAGCCTTTAACAACAACCTTTCTTTTGCAGAATCAATGCACCCCCATAGCCACCCAAAAACTGAACAAGCCCCGAATTTGGCCCATGATGTACCATAAAACATTCTTCCACAAATAACAAATGGAGAATCACCTACATGGGAGGATATAAAATTAAAAAATGACAGGTGGCTGCTCACTGAAAACACTGAACAGACAGACTGGTGACACACTGAGCTCACTACTCTCTATATCACAATCATTATTTTAACATTTTCTTAGCCATTGGCCTCTCTCAGGCAGTGCCCTATAAAAACATGCCAGCCCCTCTGTTACTTAGGCCATGTCTACACTTACAGGTAGATTGGCACTGCTGTGATCGATGCAGCAGTGTTGATTTAGCAGGTCTGGTGAAGACCCGCTAAGTCAATGGCAGAGCACTCTCCCATCGACTCTGGTATTCTAGGTACCCAAGAAGAGTAAGGTAAGTCGACCTAAGCTACATTGATTTCAGTTACGTTATTTATGTAACTGAAGTAGCGTAAATTAGGTCGATTTACTGCGGTAGTGTAAACCAGCCCTTAGTAACAGCGAGTTATCCTCTCGCATAGCCATCCCTATTTCTTGATCACAACTCTTCTTTCACCCATTTTGAATGCTGCCAACTCTCACTAAATTTCAGCAAATTTACCACAATTCTGTGGCATTTTCAAAGTGATTTCTGTCCAAGCGGTAGATATAGCAGCAGTTCCATTTTGAGAACACTAGATTCTTAGATTCCAAGGCCATTGTTATCAGATTGACCCCCTGTATAACACAGGCCATAGTATTTCCCCCAAATAATTCCTAGCCTTTAGAAAAACATCCATTCTTGATTTAAAAATTGTCAGTGATGGAAAATCCATCCAATGGTTAATTACTCTCACTGTTAAAAATGTATTCCTTATTTCCAATCTAAATTTGTCTAGCTCCAACTTCCAGCCACTGGATTGTATTTTACCTTTTTCTGCTAGCCTGAAGAGCCCATTATTAATTATTTGTTCCCCAGGTAGATATTTATAGACTGTAATCAAGTCACCCCTTAATCTTCTTTTTGATAAGCTAAATAGATCAAGCTCTTTGAGTCTATCACTATAAGGCATGTTTTCTAATCCTTGAATCATTCTTGTGGCTCTTCTCTGAGCCCTCACCAATTTATCAACACCCTTCTTGAATTGTGGACACCAGAACCAGACACAATATTCCAGCAGCAGTCACACCAGGGCCAAATATAGATGTAAGATAACCTCTCTATTCCTACGCAAAATTCCCCCGTTTATGCATCTGTAGCGGGATGGTCACCCGTTCCTGCCCTGAGGGGTTTAAAACAGCCCTGGAGGAGGGCTGTGGAAGGGCAAGATGCCTGGGCTGATTGGGAGGAAGCCGGATCAGCTGGGGCCACGCCCCAGTCAGGGCCCAGCTGGCCCTATAAAGGCTTGAGCCGGGAGTTCAAGCAGACAGAGTCTCTCTCTGACTGGAGAGGGAGACAGGCCTGGCTGCTGGGGAACTCACCTGGGGACCTAGAGTGAGGCAGGGCTAGGGAAAGGCCTTAGGAGTTGGGAAGCCCTAGGCCAGCAACTCCCCAGGCTGCAGGGCCTAGTCTTAGGCCCACCTAGGTATTGGGCTTGCCTGAGGGTGGGTAAAGGCAGCCAGTCCAAACCCTTTTGCCTATGATGAGTGGCTGATACTGCAGTCTGCCCCAGTGAACGGGGACTAGATGGAGACTGGGCAGTAGCCAAAACTGAGGCGAAGTGGGGATAGTGGGTGGGGAAACCCAGAGAAAGTGGGGTACTGCCAGGGGGGCAGCACCCAAGACAAGGGCTTGGGTGCTGGGAGGGACACGGGGGTCAACGGCAAGCGGATCACTGGCCTGCAGAGGGCGTTCCTGGGTCGAAGAGCTAATTCCTGAGGACGACCAGTAGGAGGCGCCGCAGGGGTGAGTCTGAGCTGTGTTAAAGCATCCCAAGATCATATTAGCTCTTTTAGCCACAGCATCACACTGGGAGCTCATGTTCAGTTGACTATCCACCACAACCCCAAATCTTTTTAAGTCACTGCTTCTCTGGATAGTCTCCCATCCTGCAAATAATGCCTATATTCTTTGTTCCTAGCTGTATACATTTACATTCACTCATATTAAAATGCATAGTTTACTTGTGCCCAGTTTACCAACTGATCCAGATTGCTCTGTATTAGTGACCTGTACTCTTCATTTTTTACCACTCCCCCAATTTTTGTGTCATCTGCAAACTTTATTAGTGATGATTTTATGATTTCTTCCAGGTCATTGATAAAAATGTTAAATAGTGTAGGATCAAGAACCGATCCCAGTGGGACTTCACTGGAAACACACCAGCTCCATGACAATGCCCTGTTTACAATTATTTTTCAAGACCAATCAGTTAGCCAGTTTTTAATCCATGCAATGTGTGCCATGTTCACTTTATGTGGTTCTATTTTTCTAATCAAAATGTAATGTGGCACCAAGTTACTAGAGAACACGGCTCCTAGATTGGGTGGCTCCTGCAGAGCTTCAGCATAAGAACATAAGAATGGCCATACTGGGTCAGACCAAATGTCCATCTAGCCCAGTATCCTGTCTTCCGACAGTGGCCAGTGCCAGGTGTCCCAGAGGGAATGAACAGAACAGGTAATCATTGAGAGATCCATCCCCTGTCACCCACTCCCCATTTCTGGCAAACAGAGACTAGGGACACCACCCCTGCCCATCCTGGCTAACAGCTATTGATGGCTATTAGCCAGGATGGACACAACTCCAGTGTGTGTGCTGCGTAGGGGAAGCAGTATCCAAACCAGAGAGGAGCTGGCTTAGGGAAGCCCCAGACAGCAGCCACGGCAGCTCCAACCCATGCTCCTCTTAATGCTGCATTGGGGTGGGTATCTGAATTAATATAGTACATTAAATACAGTAAAGATTGTGAGGCACTCAGATACTATGGTGACGGGAGCCATATAAGTACCTAAGATAATGTAATTGAGGATTTGGAAAGGATGGGAGTTTGTCACACTCTCCAGATGTCCTCTGCCTCCTCACTCACTGCTCTGGGCTCTATACTGAGTCCATACAGGAGGGGACAAGGGGCAGTGGACCAAGGAGAATGACTTAGAAGGCCCAGAAAAGCAGGGAGCACAGAATCTGGGGAAGGGTCAGGAGAACCAGGCAAATACTGTGTTCAGAGGAGGCAGTAGATAGGGACTGTCTGGGAAGCCTGAGGAAAGTGTCCACGGGGAACAGGAAGCAGTAGAAGTGCACATTTTCCATCTGGAAACACACACACACACACACACACACACACACACACGGGGTAAAGACTAAGGATGGCACATTCTGAAAATAATTAAACAAACAACAAAAAAGGAAGAAATACACAATAAATAAATAACATAAATAAACACAATTTTTGTTTTAAATCTTATCTCAGTCCCATGATGGTCAAATTTGTAGGTTGGCAAAAGTCTGTGTTGTTGACAAAACAGAATTTAATATTTGCAATTTTCAACAAAACCGTGAACAAGTTAGTGATTCTTCTTCTGTAAACACCAACCGGCCCAGAAACGGATACACTTGGGCTGTGGACATTCACATATTATTGGGAAACAGACACTAGAACAGTACTGTTTGTACTGTAACTTGGCACTGTTATAGGCAGATGCCAGATCACTTGAAGATTAAAAAGCTTTAAAGTTAGAGGTAGGTTTGATATCAACAGCATGAGGAAAACAAAGGAATCCCCTAAAATGCATCGGTTCGCATAGATTCTAGACTTATCCAACAAACACAAATTCTGCAAAGCCTACAGATACTGATTAAAGGAAAGCTATGTCCTCTTCTTCTTGTTATTGATAATAGAGTTTTATAGCATCCATAATTGTGCTTGGCATTTCACACAAGATACAAGTCACAGCTCTGATGAACTTACAATTTAATATTGCAATCCTGCAACAACTTAAAGAACATGCAAATCTTTAAGTACATGAGCAATCCCTGAGCCTACTCACATGCTTAAAGTTAAGCAGTTTTATAAGTCTTTGCAGGATCAGTGCCTATGAGTGAAATTTATGCCTGTGCAGAGGGCTAGTACAAATATTATTCACCATTTAAGTCACATGTAAATCCTCCAAATAGGGCTCCCCTGGAATTTAAGAGGTACCGAGGCCTTGCACTTGCCTTCTGCACAGGGATAAATTGCATGTGCAAAATGGTGTACCTGACAGACAAGGAGGGGGCAAGGGACAAGGGTTGCAGAAATAACATGGTGCTGTTACTGTGTGTAAGCATACATATGCCTACATGGTTCACAAGTATTTATATTAAAAAATGTCAACACACTCTTATTTTTATATTATAACAATGCAGTGTAAGAGACAAAAATATTTATTTTTAGAAATGGGGGAAAGAAAATAGAATAATGAATAATGACCCAGATAATGGACCAGATTCTGATCTCAGTTACACCGATATAAATGCAGAGTAACTCCATTGATGTCAATGCAGATTTTTTTGCATTTATATCAGGTTAACAGAGACTGGAATCTGGTCCACAGTGATTGAGGTAAGTCAAATAGTCACAGGCTAGGGATTTCCAGATTCAATGTGACTGGTTCGAGATAAAAAGATATTTCAGCAACTTTAGAAAACACAGTTCTAGAATGACTGTTAATGTAATTCCTGGTTAATGTTTATTAATTTATTTTCAGGAGGAAGGAGAGGGGAAAGGGCATTTATCTTTGAATATCTTTGTCTTTCCCCCTCAAAAACTGATTAATACCATTGCATTTATTCAAAAGGGAATGCGATTTCACCACACTACAACAATAAAGCTGAGAAGAAAGTCTCCATATTTCTTTTATCAGGAATTATATCATTGGAGCAAGAGTGCAGGGGAAGTTAGCACTGACTATTCTTTCACTATGCACCCAACCGACCAATAAATTAGGACACCTCTGAACTGACTGGCTTCACAGATTAAAATGTACTAATCTGTAGTGTTCTTAGTTTTGCGTAATGACTTTATTGCAGTATAATGAATTGCTGCTCTAGTCATGTCATATAGGGTTCCCTTCACATAATTTGATTTCTTACATACAGGAAGAATCAAAATCTCACATGCAAAAGAATATGGAACAAAGCAAGAAAATAAGTCTAATTACACGTTGTGGGTGTGAATGAACTGGTTCTTGGAGCTCCTTGGGTAGTGGGAGGAGGTGGCATTGTTGGAGGCGTCAGCCTGGATTGCGTCTTCACATCCACGGGTGAGTCTGGCATTGTGGAATGCTTCTCAGTGCGATCTGTAACATACCACATGAACACACTATTTTATTTCTCCAAATACATCAGTTCTGAATAAAAAGCGTAACCATGAACTAAGCAGCTTCAGCAGCTTCTGCGGAAGATGAACATATTTATCTACTTCAGCTTGTTTTTTCAAGATTACATCGTTGAAACTGCACTTAAGAAGGTGTAACACAGATAGGACCTCATTTATAAGCAGGGTCGTATTATCTTGTGATTTTATTTCTAGCATGTGCAGATGCTACCCCAAAAACAGTATTGGAGCTGCAATAATGCCACCTCACTTGAAGGCTTTAACATTAGCCAAAAGGAGAAATTAGATGAAGAGTCAGGAAGGTAATAAATCCCCTTATGACAACTCTGGAAGAACAAAAACCTGAAGCGCTTTTGTACAGGTGAGATATTGGCCATAGCCAGCGCTCTTCATGACTGGTTTTCCCTGTAGCACATGCTGCCTTCTTCATCTTTTGTCTTTGTAAGTATAACGGATATCAGGGTTAATACTGCCTGTCTCCTGCCCAGGTTTACCAGTCCGCCTCCTGGTTCTTTTTTAAATCAACAAGAAATAAATACCATATGCCATATAACACAAGGTATCTTTGGCAGACACGGGACTCGTGCATTTATACTAGTTTATTATTAATATCAAAAACACTGTCAGCTGTTTCAACTTATACCTTTAACATCAAGGACAACTGCAGGCATCCTCCAATTTTGGGAAATTTAAAGAAGCAAGAGGAAAAAGGACTTGACAATTCTCCTGATGCAATATATTTGCCACTGAAACTACAAGATTTAACTCTGTTTTACCAGCTTTTATATCTAAATTCAAGAGGTACATTTGGAAAAAAAAAAGAAAATCTTAAAATCTGTATATCAAGAATGGGCAAAACAAAGCAATACACCATTTACCTATTTAAGGCCACACTGTGATTGCCTTACTCACATCAGCAGTTCATTGAGACTCCTGGAGTAAGTAAGATGATCACATTTAGCCTTTAGTGGTCATTAGCTACTAATGTAACTTTTCCAAAGTTATTCCCCAGGAAAAACAATTGCAAAAATACTTGTTCTTGAGAAGATGAGACCTTCAAACTGTCGATAAAAACAGATACAAGATACACACAAATACATACATAAAATTATATACACACATTATATTATATATAACATGCACATATGTGTATTAAAGAGGGATTCCAGTAATATATTTTTCAATAGAAATATTTTAAAGGACCATTAGAAATAATACCAGTTCATTTAATTTAAAAAGAGCAGGTAATTGGTCCCAATCCCTTACTACTAAGAAACTACAGAAATATGACATGGCCACATATTCTGCAAAGTTTTGCAGTTGCAGAAGCTATATTCAACGTTTTCTTTCTCTTTTTGAAAAAAGACCAGTTTCTATAAAGAGAGTTGTTAGTTTTTTTCAGACTTTAGAAATAAAAAACCCTAAGAATGAGAAAATAAAACCATATGAGTGGAAGGGAATATACTTTGTAATCATAGCAGTAAAGAATCTGCAGTGTTGATCTAAGGTCAATAATCTCGGTAGTGTAGTAAACAGTGCCCAAAAAGACTGGCTGAAATTGTAAGGCATCTACACAGCCAGGTGAAGTGTGGTAACTCAAATAATGGGAGCAATTATGTTTTCCATACAAATCTCTCTCTGAATTGCTATGCTGAAACATTTAAACCAACAACTGCAACAAATCATTTATTTAAAATAAAGAACTTTGGAAATTAGCCTCAAAATGTTAATTACTTCCTTAATAGTTTAATTTATCTCACACTCACCTCAACCAACCTCAGCAACAAGGGAATAAATAGCTTTCAACTCATGTTGCAGCTGAGGGAAAGAGGCACAGCAGTGAGTAGAGGCCCTCCTAAATAAAGGCAAATATTTCTGACATGCCAAGAAAGGAGAGAGAAAGGGAGGCTTGCCAGAGCTGGCTGGGAGATAACAGTGGGAACTGCTGGTCCATCTGGTTTTCATTCTGCTAACACTCACATTGAACTGTTAGAGAAGGCAGTCCAGGTACACAGATTTGAAGCATGTGGGAGCACAGACACAGCCAGGGAGAAGATGGAGGTGGATGGAGGAAAGAGAGAGAGAAGTCAGAACTCCACTAGCAGTCTGCTGTTCACACAATCTATATCCTCCCGTTCAACTGTTGATAACTAAAAGCAATTCTGCTATCATGAACAATCACAACTTCTTCCTTCCTCCCCGCAAGTCCACTTAGCTTTTGATCTGGCCTGAATTTTGGAACAATCCCTACTCAGAGGGAAAATGAGCACATTTAAGAAACAGACTAGAATGGTTTATATTTTGTTATTTAAATGGACCATGTAGTTGCACTAGTGTATTGTTTTTGTGCTCCAGTTTCAGATTTTCAATATATTATAACCTGTTCATGTAACGATCCAGGATTTCTTTTTAAATGATTTTTATTCACTAATTTATTATGTCCTTAAGCACGTAGGTTTATCTTTAATTACAGTAGTAAGTATAACTATTGTTATTAGCACCACCTCCTGTTAGGGTGACCACCTTTTCAAAAGGCAAAAGGGGGACACATGCAGGAGCCCCACTCCTCTCTGTGGCCCCAGCTCTGCCCCCTCCTCCCCTGAGCACCACCCCTGCTTCTCCTCATCCCCCCGAAGCCCTGCACCCTGGCCAGGCTGGAAGCCAGAGCCAGGCCATGGTAAGAGCTGCCTAGGGAGCCTGGGCTGCTGTGGGGAGCCCTGGACCCTCCACCTGCCCTGGGCGGGGGGGGGGGGGAAGATGGCGAGAGCAACCCCCAGCCCATGTCCCCATCCCCTGGGGCAGGCCACCCAGGACAGGTGGAGGGTCCAGGATTCCCCACAGCAGGGCCTTGGAGGGAAGAGGAGGAGCAGGGGGCAGGGTCTTGTGATGAGGGGGGCTAAGGCCCACCTCAGCCTCCCACCATGAAAAGGCTGGTGCCACCCCTGAGCCTCAGGCAGATGTGGAGTGCACTGCAGGGAATCTGGGTCAAATGCTGTCCCGGAGTCACTGGGGAGTGGGACTTGAACTCTGCATTTTGGGACTGTCCCGCCCAATTCTAACAATGCCACACCTGGCAGACTCGAGGCTGCATGCTCTCCTGAAAAGGGTAGGGTTTGCAGTGCCAGAAAGGAAACATAGACTGCAAAGCTTGCTCTTCTGCCTGGAAGGCACAGAATAACCACACAGATATTGAGCCATCCCAGGAGGATGGCCTTCTCCTCTGTACTTGTGTTGGGGACAGGAAGATAGGATACTGGGCTAAATGGATCTTTGGTCTGACCCACTATGGCCATTCTTATGTTCTCATGTTCCTCCTCCGGCACAAAAGCTCCTCCTGCTGCTGCTACCATTAACTCTCCACCCTTTCCCTGAGCTGTAGATTCCCAGACATGTGCGTACAGCAGGTGCTTCCCAATTCTACTTACCCACCCACAAACTTGCAGAGCCCTGACTACTCTGATTTCAAACACAGGGGCTCCTCAAAGAAGATAAAGGAATAGAGGGGTGAAGAAGAATTCTGAAGTGTCACCGCTTATACACACTATTACAAATAGTAATAGGGAGGGATAGCTCCCTATTACTGGGGAGGGATAGCTCAGTGGTTTGAGCATTGGCCTGCTAAACCCAGGATTGTGAGTTCAATTCTTGAGGGGGCCAATTAGGGTTCTGGGGCAAAATCAGTACTTGGTCCTGCTAGTGAAGGCAGGGGGCTGGATTCAATGACCTGTCAGGGTCCCTTCCAGTTCTATGAGATAGGGATATCTCCATATATTATTTATAATTATAAATTCTTGTTATTCTAATTGTGAGCCTTGTAATATTTGTTGTTTTTTTAAAGCCCCAGGTTCTGGAGTCATGTGATTATTACATGAAAATCTTTTCTTTTCTTTTTTAAAATGAAAATTGAAACAGTGTTCACCCTCATAGTTGCAAAGAAAAGCCTAAAAATGTGAACCCTCAAGACTCAAAAATCTAAAGACAAATAAAAAGGAGCCAACATTTATTATTGTTAAAATCTCATTTTTGGGGGCTCATGTTTTTTGGATGCTTGGGGTTTGTAATACTGCCCATACAGTCTTCACACAAGTCCCATGTGGATTTTTTCATCTCTGTACATATAAAGGGGAGGGAGAGCATCCACTCCGAAGCCTAAAGAGGAGGTAGGGTTGCCAGGCATCCGGTTTTCGACTAGAACGCCTGGTCGAAAGGGGACCCTGGCAGCTCCGGTCGGTACCACTGACCGGGATGTTTAAAGTCCGTTCGGCAGTTCTGCGGGTCTAAGGCAGGCTAGTCCCTACCTGTCCTGGCATCGTGCTGCACCCCGGAAGCGGCCAGCGTGCACTGCCCCCCCCCCCCGAGCACCGGCTCCGCACTCCCAATGGCCGGAAACCGCAGCTAATGGGAGCTGGGGGGTAGGGGGTGCGTGTGGGTGAGAGCAGCGCACAGAGCCTTCTGCTTTGCCCCCCCCCCACTTAGAAGCCGGACCTGCTGGCCGCTTCCAGGGTGCAGCATGGAGCCAGGACAGGCAGGGAGCCTGCCTTACCCTTGCTGCGCCGCTGACCGGGAGCCGCCCGAGGTAAGCCTGCGCCCCAACCCCGAGTCCCAATCCCTTGCCCCAAACCTGAGGCCCCCCAAACCCAGAGCCCCCTCCTGCACCTGTAACCCCTCATCCCCAGCCCCACCCGAGAGCCCGCACCCCCAGCCTAGAGCTCATACCCCCTCCTGCACCCCAACCCCTGTCCCAGTCCAGTGAAAGTGAGTGAGGGTGGGGAGAGTAAGCCACCAAGGAAGGGGAAATGTAGTGGGTGGGGGCGGGACCTCGGGGCAGGGGCAGGGCCTTGGGGAAGGGGCGGAGCTAGGGTGTTCGCTTTTGTGCGGTTAGAAATTTGGCAACCATAAGAGGAAGACATATTCACATATATGTTGGTTTACAGGGATTCATGTGCATTTGCTCCATTTTCATTACATATGGGCTCATATGCCTTGAGTTTCACTTGGAATTCAAAAGAACTAAAAAAAAAACCCAACAAAACCCTAGTCAAAACTGTGGAATTCCATGCGGTTTCACATGGTTTTGATGCAAAAGCATAAAACTAAACCCATGTCTGCAAACCTTAATTCATATACACCTAGGGTGAGTTTTGAATCTGTAATTAAACCAGGTGAGTTTTGAATTTGTAATTAACCAGGTGAGTTTTGAACAGCTTCAGGTCCATGATGAAAGCTTCACACAGCCCATATGTTCACCATCTCTCAAAACCTCACACATAATTTAAGAGTACAGTTCGAATGGATAGTGAGAACAGCCTATTTCAGGTATAAGCATTTCTACTTCAGAATACTAATAAGCAGCCAAAGCTCTGGAATGGTTAGTCTAGTCCTACCAAATGGGTCTTAAGCCCAGAGATCCTCCAAACTACAAGAAAAAGGAGACCATCTGCAATTCATTCTGTATTGTTCATTGCAATCAATTCAGGATGGAGATAGATGGTGAAATAATGGGCCAGCCCTAATCCATACACACAAGCCTCTGGAGCAATGACAGATTTAGGATAAATTCAGAAAGTATGTTTCAAGTATGCAGGGATCTATTGCATTTGTTTTGGATTATATTAAAAAAAACATTTTGAAATATACATTCTTGAATTTCTTTTACAGCAAAGAGCTAAGAGCTGTGATTTAACCACAGAAACTTTTTGCTCCATTTTAAATTAAAGAATGCCGTAAAACCAACTTTAAATTATGACGTTTCTTTGCTGGATTTTTTGGTTCAAGTAACTACACTGTTCTTGTCATACCTTCAATTTTTACAATGGGAACTATTTTTACCACTGTTTTTAGCTGTTAAATGAATGTTGATATTTACTATAAGTGTAACCAGCCTTATAAAGTAAATATGGGGGGAAAAACACAAAGAAAAATCCCCCCAAAACCCAAAACATGTGCATGAGAGAGGAAGGGGGAAAGAGATGTACATGTATTCAAATAGATTTACTTCACTTCCTGTATCCTAAATGATTTAGTCCATTTTTAAAACAAGGCGGTCTTTCATATATGGCAAAATTTCAGCATAAATGGCAGGCTTCCAAGTCTAATGCATCAAGGAAGGCTGATCTATGGAACAAAATATGGAATATATAAATATTTTACTGATACCATTTCAATAGCCAATTCAATGTCAAGCATTTCTAGAAGTGGTATGTTTTCAATTTCCTTTTTTAAATGAAAAAACGTATGGTATAATACGCTGTGGCATTTATTTTACTTTTAGTTAGAGCAAACAGTTCCAGATGTATATTCAGGCATGAAAGAGTCTTAAAAGACGCTCTATATTGATTTTACCTAGTATTCCTGTGCCAACCCACAAAAAAATTGGTGTTAAAGGTTGCTGAATTAAACCAGTTTAAATTTCTACTGTCTAGTTTCCTTTACAACTTACCCTGTAAACTAGCAAAAAGGAATGTAAAAAGCCCCATGCATGTAACAGAATAGAAAAATAAGTTGATCCAGATATATAAATTGAGCTCAAATCCATCTAAAGGATTTTGTACTGGTGACCATCACCGTAGTATCCATACTAATATTACTGTCAAATACACTATTGTGATGGTTTTGAGATTGGATAGCACATTAATGACATACAAAACAAGGGAATGGGTCATAACAGTGATGAACTGAGAGAGGAAAGCCCAATTAAGTCCAGTGAAAAGTAATTATTTAGCAGTTACATAGCACTTTTCACCCATACATCTAGCACTTTGCAAAGCTGGGTAAGTCTCGTTCTCCCCATTTTAATTACAGACAGGTAAGCTAAGAAACACAGAAGACAGTTTGACTTGTCTAAGGTCATACATAGGAAGTGCTGCTAGTACTGAGAAGAGAACCCAGGACTCCTGACTACCAGACCCATCCTTTATCAACTACACTACAATGAAAGGAAGAAGAGGAAAGAATGTTTTAAATCAGTCCCTAGGAACTATATGAAGGTAGCTGTTCTAGTGAGAGAGAGATTTGCTTGAGTGTTAAAGGAAACAAGTAAGCAATGGAAGAAGGCCATTCCTCCCTTCCCCACACTCACTATTTTTGGGAAATACTGGAAATCTCTCTGTGCAGCCACAGAACATGATGCACAGTCAGCAGCACTGCAGCTTCTCCCTCCATAAAGTACTGCCAATGTGCCTCAAATTTGTTTGAGAGAGACAGCGAGTGCAGTCCAGTCTTCATTCCCATTCATTGCTTGGCCTCTCTACTGAGGCTGCAAAAAGGGATTCTGATGCTCATGGAGGTTTTTGTGCAGTGAACAAATGTCCTGAAACCCTCACTTTACTCACTCAGTCTACAGAACTAATCAGACATTCATAATTTTCTGAATCAGTCTCAACTGGATTCAAAATACTGACCTAGAGGTGGGGAAGGAATCTGAATCCCATTACAAATTCTGTGGCCAGAAGAAACCCCTCAACAAGGATCTCAAAGTAGTAGTACTGTATTAAAGGTAAATCAAACTTTCAGGCACTATCCTTCATCTGAAGAATAGTATGCAGTCCTAACAGATATATATCTGAGGAATAGGTATGCACACAAGACAACAGAGATGGAAGATATCAACTGGGCTTGCAAGATGACATAACAATTGATGGCATCTTCAGTATGATGTGCATGAAACTCTTAAACACCAACAAATATAGCTGATTTTCCATAGTGCAATACAACAGCTTTCTGACAACCTTATCTCATTCTTTTCCAACTCAAATAGTTGAGCCCTTAATCATCTTCTCCACATCATCAGCTATTCTTGGAAATAAATGGAAGTGCATCCATTCTATCCATTTCTGCCCAGTTCTTTCATCTTCTGCATATAAACTATGCTTCTGAGATTGCCCTGAAATTATCACAGACACCAAGTTATCAAACTATTTCTTTAGCACATCTAAAACAAGGCAATGAAAATAATGTATCCAACACTCTGTCACATGAATTAACAAGGGTGTTTGTGATATTATCCCCTAACTCGAATCTAAAGGGTTTGTGGATTATATGTGCCAGGCAAATGCCAGCATATGCTTTGGAAAACTAGACTGTCACTCATTACCATGACAACCAACGATGCAGGTATGAAGCACACCTTTTAGTTTGGATTCTTGGACTAGTGTCTGCTGCAAATAGGCATGGCTTGAATATTCTTAAGGAATTGAGAGGTGTATCACCCCATGCCCAATGAAGAGAAGAGAAGGGTGTTCAGGGTTATGGGTTGCATCAAAGGTAAAATGATCCAGTTGTTCTAAATCCTGAGTTGAGATGCCTTTGCTCTGACAGATTATTTGATTGCAAACTCCCAAAAGAAACACACTTAGCATATGATTTTATTTAGAGAAGCGTTTGCTTTATATTTTATTTATTTTAAGTGTTGTTTTGCTAAAGCATTTAACTTTGAAAACTCAGTTAATTTTTAGTCACTTTTGGACTGCAAATACTGAACCCACAATTTTGTCAGAGGTATACATTTCCTGATGTATCTTCTCTTCCTTTGCCTTGTGGTTTCTGTTGTTAAAGTCCAAAACAATAATTGGCTGGGGAGGGTGTAGTCTAAACCCAGATTAACCATCAACAAAACATTCTACTAAATATTTCAGTGGGAACTTAAGGAGATAACCTTTCGCCCTAGGAGAGGTCTACAAGAAAAATAAGGGTTAAAATGAGGCAGCGGCTTTAGTTCTTATTAAACCTTCTAAATATAAAATCCACAAATTCCCTTGTCAAGGCTGACTGCATAGCAGTTGGACCGTATTGAAAGCGATGACAATACATATTCATTTTAAATACCCAGTGATCTTGGCAGTTAAACATTATAAAAATTCCTATACATATATGAGTATGCAACTAAGGCAATTAATAAGCAAAATGTTCTCCCAAATCTGTACTCTAAATGCTATTATCCTAATCCACCACTATGTTTCCTGAGTCTTTTCCTACTTTTTTTTTTTTGCTGCGAAGGCAACACACCAGAACTGTATGGAGTAAAGAGACTCATGGGAGCAGAGGAGTGGAATCTTCAACCCTACGCCCACCCTGCAACAGCTAACACAGAGGTGCTCGCTCCCCAGCGACTTTTACAAATTATGGAGGGGGCAGCACATATGACAATTCCTTCAGATTGGTGAACAATCCCGCCTAGCCCTTTACTCCCGCGAACAGAGCCATTGGAGCATCTGGGTTTGTGGCTTTGAAAGGGCTCTCCACTTTACAGTATTTCACTTGCTTTTTGGTCCTTGGTCCACCTGGTAGAGGTAGTAATGGTGGAGGATCTGTCCTCAGAGGGTTCACTTATAGCAGCGGTTCTCAACTGGGGGTCCGCGATCCCCCAGCCCTTTCAGGGGGATGTGAGATCCTGCAGCTGAAACCCAGAGCCCGAGCCCCGGCACCTCCTCCCGCAGGGCTGAAATCCTAAAACCTGGAGTCCCTCGCTGCGGGGCTGAAAGCCCCAAGCCCTGGCGCCCGCCTTCACAGGGCTGAAAGCCCCAAGCACTGGTTGCCCTCCCCTTGCCCCCACTTCAGTGCCAGAGCGGGGCAGTCCCAGGGGCAGCTCCACACCCGCCCCCATCCTCCTCTCCCTGCCCTCGAAGCCCCACCCCCTGGCCAGGTCGGAGGCGGGAAGCCAGAGCCTGGCAGTGTGGGCAGCTGCTGCTCTGGCTGGTGTCATGGAGCAGGCAGCCACGGCATTCCCCCGTCTGCTGCTGGTGACCGGGTTTGCAGCTGCTCCTCAGCTCACACAGCCAGTAAGAGCCACCCAGGCACGGGGACCCGGCTCTATGGCTGGCAGAACCCTTGGGGAGCAGTGACCACAGGGGAGCCCTCCTGGCACACAGCCTATAGCTACCCCTCCTGCATCCTGAGCTACCCCCCTGCCCACACACAGCCCCTAGTTACCCTCTCCTTGCATCCTGAGCAGTTTAACTTTTTGAGCTGAACCCTCACCACACACAACCCAGACAGGCTGGGTGGCCTGGTGAGGTGAGTCAGGGGGTGGAGGTGGCGCTGCCTTCCTGGACCCTGCTGTGCGGAGCTGGCCCAAGCCCCACCAGCCCTTGCCCCACCCCCAAAACAGAAGTAAAACTACACCTATGCACGATGGCCCACCCCTGGCCCAGAGTCCCGAGTCCCTCCACCCTCCCCCGCTGGGCTCTGGAGTTTTTATAGCATGCTGAGGAGGGCCCCAGAAAGAAAAAGGTTGAGAACCCCTGACTTAGAGTACTTGGAAGCTATAGAAGAAACTAGATACCGTACATATCTAAAAACTCCAGTCTCACTAAAAACAAATAAATGCAGTTTGTACACACCCACACCCACACACCATATATTACATAGTGTGAGTATGATGCCTGGAGGCGGTGGGAAAACTATGAAAGATGTTCAAGAATTCTTTTCCTTTCTTCCCTGCCCCCAACAAAATTTCCTGACTAGATCTGCTAAAGGCATCTTTAAAAAAAAAAAAACCAAGACAGGGTTTTTTTAATCCACAGAATTAAATTTACAAGAATCAATATTAACAATAAATAAGGAGTAAGCCTGTGATACATGGTTCAATGTTTAAAGTGAAATACAAATAGTATGTCTATTTTATGTTAAAAATAAAATGTAATGCACAACTGTGCTCAGTTTAGAAGAGTTAACACAGAACCAATAGTAATATTATTTCCCCAAAATTAAGCAGAATTGCAGTCTCATATGTATAAACAATTCCAGATTAGAAAATCCTCATATTATCTTATTTTATGTACATGCAAAGCAAAATTAGCCATAAAATTAACCTGACAGTATAAATTAAATTACTATCAATTCAGAAGGCATCATTTATACAATATTACAGAGGTCCTCTAGGCTTATTAATGATCATAATAGGAAAAAAACATGCTGATGGACAACTGAGAGAAAGAATAGGGTAAAGAAGATCATTATGTATACCACAGCTTTGTATACAGAAATATTTTCCATAAGTCTTACTGAAAGTCTGTCTAATTTATATGCACATAGAACATGATCCTGTGAAGATAATGAATGGCCTGAATTCTCATTGCACTCAGTGGGATTTTAAAATGCTCAGAACCTTCCAGGATTAGGCTCCAGTTCCCCATTGTGCTCAATTTTGCAGTTTTCACCCATTAAAACATAATTTTCAGAACAAATAACCCTGGAGACTGAAATCCTCTCTGTTCTGTTCACAGACATGGTATTCTCAACTCAGAATGCCAACAAGGGTGCCAACATTGCTAGATCACATGTCCATAAGAAGCAATTGTTTTATCTCAGATAGGCTAATGAACTGCTATTGTTACCATCTGACTAACCAATCCGAGATGCATCTGAACCAATGACATGAAGATGAACAATTTAGTACCCTATTGCCATGCGACACATTTTAATTAAATCATATTCTTATCCCTCCTCCTTTACAATATTATACTGACAATCAATATAAATGAAATGTAACACATTGGTAGAGAAACATGTGCCATTATATGAAATAAGTTTAAGCAAACCTGATAATGCTGATTAACATACCTTGGAAGAATATTATTGAAAGTCACCAGATGGCGTCATTAAAGAAAAGAGAACTTGGATGACTAATTGATTATACAGACAGAGTTTAAAGAAAATGCTCATTGTTAGTTGTGGGTCAATGCTTTCTAGATGCTACAAGTCACGTGTAAAATTTGTTCATACTATTAGGGCGTGATCCAATGCCCATTAAAATCAATGGAAAAATCTTTCTATCAGTGAGCTTTGGACAAGACTTAGACTCTCCAACTGAATTGTTTCTTAGGTGCAGAGCTACTGCCTACAGATAATACACTCACAAGTAAAATACATTATGCATTGTCAAAACATACACACACACACGTGCTTGGACGAATTACATTTTTATCAGTAAATATTGGTAAAGCCCATTTCACCAAACACACAAACTGACAAAAAACATATTCCACCATTAATAAATGAAATGTACAGTTCGACAAAGTAAGTAAAATGCTGCTTGAGAAATTATTAGAGTTTGACTTAAGAATAATGACTGTGTATATTTTGATGTCATGTTGACAATTTGTACTTTAATGGTTATAAAACTTTAACTTTTTCAATCACCTCTACTTTTCTTTAATAATTATTGTCTGACTCCTGCTCATAATTTCCTGCAAATGTGAAAATCTAAATCAATCAAATTAAAAAATGCTTAAAAACATTGATATTATGAAAAAAAATGAAAATCAAATTCTGCCAAGTGTAATGATGAGATAGAGTTGTTCCATCTTGTATATTTCTCGTGTTACAAGTTTCCATTTATGAAATATATTTAAAAAACTCTTTACTGAAGCAAAACATATATGCTAATACAGTACAGACCCATTTACACACGAATCTGCTTAACGCGCGGTAGCGCCATGCCTTCCAGTGCTACCTATTTAACACGCGAGACTTGTTAACACGCGGTACAAGAACTTGCTATGTAGCGCTACAGATTTGCTCACTAACTCACTGACATAGGAATCGACAGGAAGTGTGGAGCAGAAACGTGTTGTACGTCTTTACCGCTGACGGTGGGGAAGGGGCAGCCGTGGCAGCGCTTTAAGGATCCTCAAAGCGCTGCCGCAGCAAAGGACCATGGCAGCGCTTTAACGTTGCTGCCACTTTCCCACCCCCCGTTGGTGGCCCTGATGGTAGGGATCCTACCAGCAGGGCCGCCGACGGGGGGAGGCAAAAAGGGCAGGAACAGGGGGGAGGGGCAGCAACGTTAAAGTGCTGCCGCGACAAAGGGTCCTGCAGCGCTTTAAGGTTCCTGCCCCTTTTGCCCCCCCTCGTCCGCCGACGGGGGGGCAGGAGGCAAAGGGAGCAGCTGCCCTGGGGCCGGCTATTTAAAAGGGCCCGGGGCTCCGGATACCGCTACCGCAGCAGCGGTGTCCGTAGCCCCAGGCCCTTTAAATCGTCACAGGAACCCCGGGCGGCGCGGACCAGGCAGCCTGGAGGGGCTGGCTGGGGGGGATGCTGACCCCTAGCCCCGCCCCTTCCACCCCAGGCCCCGCCCCTTCTAGGGGCCAGAGCCGCCCCCGCCCCGTACCAGTAAGTGTCCTGAGTTACTTTCACCCCTGTGTAGTAATAATAATGTTTTTATTAGATTACACATTTGAATTTATATTCTTGCAAAGTGCCGTTAACAGATAGGCCTGCAGTATTTGGGATGCTGTGAATACGTATGTAATCCTAGATAATTATACATGTATATATAGATATTTTAAGATATTTCAGCATGGCCTCTTAATCCGCGGTCCGTTAACACGCGGTCGTGACGGCTTGACTCCCGACATCCGCACATAAACAGGTCTGTACTTTAACACCAAGGATGACGTTTTCAAGACTGCAGGCCAAATATATGCAGATGATATTTGAATTTCCACAGTAAAAGAGCGTTAAATCTGTTTTCTATAAAGGTGGCATGTACACAAAATCTTACCATATTCCCAAGGGTTAAGTGCATTCACATTAAACATTCAAAGTTCAAATGCACCAGATTGGTTTCTCTCTGGTTGCTGAGTTTTAGCCCTGCAGTCTCCCATCATTTAACACTTTTCCATTAATGCAATTGTAAATAAAACCTTATAACTTTTCTAAAGCAACTTTTTTAAAATATCAACTCTAAAATGTTTCTTATGTACAAAATCAAATTAGTAAAAAAGCTCAGATACTGTATATAAAGCTATAAAAAGGCTTAGCAATTTAATACTGACAGTTATGGATTGATATATTGCAACAGCAGTTTAGCTAGTTGGATGAAGATCCTCCTGATTTTCAGAATATCTGCTCTATTTTTCTGCAGATCTTTGATATTGTTAATTGTTTTTAATTGGTTTAATTTGAATCTATTTTCCATGTTATAAGCATGCTCTATGTACACTGCTAGCATTTGCTAATCATTGCCACGCAATGATATATGAGATTAGCACATTTTTGTCCAGACTTCACTTAGAATAAAAGATCTCTTTGGTAACTGTTGGCGAATACTGACTTTTTAATGACTTCAGCTGTGTGATCTGATATATGTTAACATCATACCTAGGCATGGCAGAACTCAATTTTTATCTTTTTATAATTTTTACAGATACATATGTCAAAATATACAAAGTAAATATCCTTAAATCAAACACAAGAAGCATTTTTCTTACTTTGCCAATCTGTAAATGTCGACCATCATCTGTGGAAATATTTTTTCATTGATGTGTGTGTGTGTGTGTGTGTGTGTGTGTGTGTGTGTATGGAGAAATCGATGTTTACCGACATTTACTGATAAAAAAGTAATCCTTCCAAGACTAACTATCAGGGAGATGGCTTAGGTTAAATAATAAATATTTTCCACCAATAACTATTGGTCTAGGCTAATTCTAAAGATAACTTAACATTTTTGACATTTAATTAATAAAGTTAAATTAAATTATATTATAAAATATAAGGGCAGACACTATTTCCACTAGGCTAAAGACAACTTTGGCTAATAGCCATAGGAATGTAAATGAAATTATTTTTGGCCACCAGAGGGAACCTCTCTTGTTTTATGAATGCACTGGAAAACCCCTCTTACAATACTGAGAAGTACAACGAATGAAATAAAATCCTGAAAATAAAGGGAAGAGACTTCAGACAAAGTTCTTTCCCAAGATATATGATGATTTGAAAGTTAATTCAGAAGTATGTAATAAGAAAAAAGTTATGACAATATGTCAGTGTATATATACGTACGTACATACACTGTATTTGACTTCAGTAGTATCAAAAATATAAAGTGATTTTCTGGCTAAGAAAAATTCTTCATAAAAAGCACACCTTAAAAAAGCCCATATGGTTTTATTCATTACTGTCTGCACCAACAGATACAGTGCTTGGTACACAAAGACAACAGTGGACTTCATGGCTAAGTGCTTTAAAAAAAAGTGCATGAACACACACTTGGCTTAGAGGCCTTTCCTCATATGAAACTTTCAAAAAGTAAACAGTTTCATATCTTAGAAAAATAGTACACAATAAGCTTCTATATGACTAGGGCCAGAAAAACCATGCTCAGACGAAAACAAAAGCAGAGTACACAGGTCCTATATGCAAAGTGAATAACATGAAAATGATAAGGTGACAGCGACAGCAAATTACAAAATAGTATCACCTACGTTGACTAATGCTATTTTCTGCAGCTTCATACACACACAAGCAAATAAAAATATACAAAAACTGTAATAGCCACTACCAGTAAAGGATGACCAGCTAATGAACTAATCTCACAAGGACCTGGCAAGAGAAGAGAAGATGGGGCAACTCAGATGATCTTCTTGGAGATCCTTCTGGTATCAAACACAAGCTAAGAAAGGGAAAGTCCAATCCTGGAGAGCATTCAATGATGTAGTGGTTCTCAACTTTTCCAGACTACTGTACCCCTTTCAGGAGTCTGATTTGTCTTGCGTACCACAAGTTTCATCCCATTTAAAAACTACTTGTATAAAATCAGACATAAAAATGCAAAAGTGTCACAGCACACTATTACTGAAAAATTGCTTACTTTCTTATTTTGTCTGTATGAAATTTTAGTTTGTACTGACTTCGCTAGTACTTTTTATGTAGCCTGTTGTAAAATTAGGCAAATATCTAGAGGAACTGATGTACCCCCTGCAAGACCTCTGTGTACCCCCATGGGTATGTGTATCGTTGCTTGAGAACCACTGATGTAAAGAAGAAAAAATTAAAATCTCTAAATTTTGGATGAACTCCGATGAGATCCTTTTGATGGTTTCCACTAAGTAGAAGAGGTACTGATCTCCTGGATTGAAGACTCTAAGTACTTGTCTGAGGGGCTTTCAACTAGACAGGAAACAGAGAAAAGTGGAGCTTTTGCTTAACTCAAGCAGTCATGCAGGAGAAATACAAAATTATGAAACAAAAAAATAAAGATTAAGAGTATCTAGACCAAAAACACGAATAGTTGTGCATACATGAATTCATATGCATTATCTGCATGTGTAATTACTGAAAATGAGGAAACCACTGCAGTAATTGTGCATACAAATAACCTATTAGAAACTTAACAGGTAATTTCTAAAGGCAGTTACCAGACCCAGCTTATGTAGGATATACAATTTTGTACAAAGGTACCAATCTATCCCCTAATGTACTTAAATGGTCTGTAGTGAAAAACACAGAAGAATAATAGGAAACGAACATGAACTAGAAGTGCTACTTAACAATAGATATTATGACCTAGTGAACATAACTGAATCGGGTGGGATGATTCTCAAAACTGCAACGTTAACACAGAATCAAACAATCTGCACAGGGCTAGGAGGAGGAGAGGTGAGAGAAGAGGGGGTGTTTTACGTTCTAGTCTTTATGACACCAGAAGCTAGAGTTAGACCAGTGGTTCTCAAGCCACTGGCAACGTGCGGCCCAATCAGTACACAGCTGTGGCCCATGTGACATCTTCAGGGCCGCAACTAGGGCGGGGCAGGAGGGGCACCAGCCCTAGGCACAGAGCTGGTGGGAGGGCTGCAAAACTGGGATGGCACAGGATCAGGCCCAGTGTCAGCCCCTGGATCGGACCCAGCATCAATCCCCGGAAGAATCGGACCCAGCAGCTTCAGCCCCTGCCTCCCAGCAGGATCAGACCCAGCAGCATCAGCAGGAGGCCAGGGTGCCCAGTGCCCCACCCCAATCCTGCAGGATCACAGGTCCAATGACTCCTGGCTGGACAGGCTCCGTGGTACTAGGACTGCAGTGGCAGGCGGGCAGGACAGGCTGCACAGCTGAGCTACGTGCAGCCGAGGTAGGAGACTAGCAGGTGCAGGGTAGAGAGGGCTGGTGCACAGGGAGGGGGTAGGTTGGGGGGCTGGTGGCAGTCCCTGGATTGGGGAACTAAATACTGGGGCACAGTCCCTGGATCGGGGGGTTGAGTGCTGGGGGGTAATCCTGGGAGGGGCTCGGTGCTGGGAGCACTTGCTGGGGGCCACAGGGGGGGGGCAGGCCCTGGGTGGGGGACCGGATGCTGGAGGGGGCAGTCCCTGTTGGGGGCATTCTGCCCTGGCCAGGGCACCCTGTCTTTGCAGGGCAGGCACATGTGCCAGCCCAGTGTTGGGAAGGTCTGGATTCTGGGGGTTGGGTGATGGGGGGCATTCCCTAGCTGGCGGGCAGTCTGGGGAGGGGCTGGGGCAGTCCCTGGATGGGGGGGCTGGGTACATGAGGGAGAGTCCCTCGCTGGGGTCTGGGTGCATGGGGGGCTGGGTGCTTGGGGGCAGTCCCTGGCTTGGGGGGTACTTCACACTGGGCAGGGTTCCCCGTCTTTGCAGGCAGGATCCCCAGCTGCACTCTCCGGGCGCTTGGACCAGCTGCACCACCACCAGCAGTGCGCAAGGGAGGGTGGCAATAAACCATGCCACCCTTACAGTAAATTTATTTTAGCAGTTAATGTTTTGACTTACTTTGCTAATTTAAAATGCTCTTGGTAGACATTTGCCAGTGTTGAAATGAAAGGTACTATAGCAATTTGAATCGTATTGCTGTCATATAACAAATAATAAACTATTTTTTTTTTGTAGATGTACAGGTAGTATATATATTGTGTGGATGCGACCCACATAACACACAGAGAGCTGCATACGTGGCCTACAATTGTAAATAGGTTGACGACCACTGAATTAGACAATGATGAGTGTGGTAAGGAAATTTTAGAGGTTAGGATGCAAGGAATGAAAAACGTAGTAGGAATGATCATCTGCTTTAGACCACAGCAGTGGGGTGGAAGGATGGAGGGGGAGATAGAGCGAGTGCGTATACCTGGACCAAATCATGGGGTGCTCAAAATCACAGGATAATCATCACCATGGAATTTCTAACTACCCAGATATCTGTTCATAAACAAATATTCCCAGATACATCAAAGGTTCATAAATTACATATTAGAAAGTTTTATTAATCAAAAAGTAGAAACTCCAACTACAGAATCCATCATAAATCTGATTCTAAACAATTGACAGGGATTGACAGAGTATGAAAATAAAAGGGACACTTGAACCAGTGACTGTGAACAACTCTGATTCGGCACTGAGTAGATTAATAGATCACAGCAAAGATAGTACATTTCACTAAAGGACATTTTTAGGATTGAAAAATATCTAATGACCGAGATCTAATGGGAGGAAGTATTATAATACACAACTCTAAAAGGCAGCTGGTGAATGCTAAAGGAAACCAACATATAGAAGACTATATTTACTGTGGAATAGAAGCAAGGAATAAGACACAGGCAATATAGCTTCCTGAAGGATTGCTTGAACAGCGGAAATTTAAGGGTGTTATAAAAGAGAAAGACCACCACTCTGACTGTATATGGCTTGGGGGTAAGGAGGAGGGAAGGAGACAATCAAATACGACAACACATTCATTTTAAACTCCTAAGGAAAAGGTAAGAGCAGAACTAGTTAATGCTAACCAGAGAGGCCAAGGGATATATGAAGCACTTTTATAAATACATATGAATGAAATATACAATCTGAAGAAAAAAACAGGATAAACAGAATATCCATCATTAAAAGAATGGAATGAAATTCATAGTGACTCATGATGACTCAAAAATAGCTGCTATATTGAAACAGTTTATGTTTATTTATTTTAAGTGTGTCTTCAACAATAGAAATAAATCGGGGGGGGGGGGGAATAGGAAGACAAATAGGAAGATCAAAAAGCTGATAGGTGAAAAACATATGTAGTACCAGTTTAAAGAAGGTCGGGGGCGGGAGGGGTGGGTGGGTGGAAGAAGAGTGATTCCGGTAATTGCTTTTCACTATGTCTAACATTTATTCCTAGTAAATTAACAGAACAACTATAGAATAAAAAAAAAACCAACTAAACATTGTATAGTAGGAATAAAAACCAACTGAACATCACATAATAGGGTTGTGGGCTGGGATTCCACCAGAACCCTGACTCACCATTCCTTTTTCCCACCCCTACCCCTAAGAAAGGGATCAAGAGAACTGGCAATGTCATGGCTCCAGCCGAGCTGCCGAGATTTCCCCATTTTGTTCCCCTTCACATGCTTTTGCAAAGAAAGAGCTGGTCCACCTTTGTTCATTTCTTCACAGTTTCCGGATGCACAAATGTCTCAACTGTGACTCCATACACATGCTCTGCATCATGTTATATATGTCTTTCTTGAACGACCTAGTAAAATAGTGTTTAGTTGGTGGTTATTTATCTAATGGCTTTGTTTGTTTGCTTTTTGATTTGTGTATTTTGCAGGGCTGCATCTGCCAATAGTTACTCCAAAGCCTTCAACCAGTCACTTCAAAAAACATGCAGCTGTAGGAAGAGTCCAAATGGAGTTTACTCTCAGTCTGTAACTAGAGCAAAATGATAAATCTTTGTAATTGAAAGTCAGCTGCTTCATTTTTAACTCTGATTTTTTTCTCCCTTTTACATTCTAGCTAGAGTACAGCTGTAATAAATGTGACTCCTCTCACAAGATGTGCAGATGTTAACAGTTCTGTAGGACATCAAGAAACATTTCAAGCATCTTGTAAGTGCTGACTAAACTTGCTTGAATTACTCACACTACCTCCTCCACATTCCTATTCAGTAACATTACCCTTCCTGAATCCGAGAAAAAAAATAATGAATGCTTAAGCCAACACACTAATATCTTGGTCTGAATGTGTTATCAATAAACAGGGACTGTACTTAAGTCACTAGACAATAGTCTGTACTTACGTCACTAGACAATAGTCAAATTTTGAATCAAAAGGAGCCTAATGCATCCATCAATTCTTATTTAAGTGAGAGTAGCTAAAAGATTGCCTGAGAATAATTTTTTTTAAAAGCCAAGACTGGGTATATCTGAAAGAAAGGACCAGGAACAAAGAGAATTGCAACTGTTTTCTTTCCAGCAATCAAATGGATTAATTAGTGACTAGAGCTAGTAACTCCAGGATGAATGCTATGTAGCCCAATGTTCCTTAAGTTATATAAGCATGAATAGTATTGAAATTATATACTTTAAAAATTCACCAATACCTCAAACCGCAACTGGCTCTGCGTGGCAGCAGGAGTCCAGCTGTGCAGGACCGATTAGAGGAGTCGGACCGCTAAGCAGGATTGCTTTGTCTAGTTTGTTTTAGAAAAGATTTTTAAATATTTGGCATTCTCCCTGCTCAAGTTCCCACCAATATGTAGTAAACTTGGTTTTCTAATTTGAGGTGGGGTTTCAAAAGTATCTAGAGTGATTTAGGAGCACAAGTTCTATGAAAGTCAATGACACCTGTGCTTGTAAGTCATTTATTTGTACACTTTTGAAAATCCCACTCTCAAAAATCCAACCGCTAGGCTGCTTAGCACCATCAAATCACATTGAGATGAGAGTGCGCAGCATGTCTTAAGCCATTAAAAAAATATCCAAATGATGACTCAAGGACATTTATTTGGAGTTATTGGAAGGTGCGCTTTTTAATGGGAGGTGCACTTGAAGGCCCCAAACTTGCAAACACATGTATGTTTATGTTCAATGGAACTACTTACATGAGTGAAGCTGAATGCATAAGTGTTTGCAGGATCATGGTCTTAGTTTTGACATGTTCAAAAAAACTGTGTATAAACGATTTCTAAAGTGTAATTTTTAGAGGCTCTCCAATCTTAATAAGAGTAAGCATCAGCCTTTGCACAGAGTTTAAATCTTTAAGGCGAAGAGAGAGGGGAGAAAGAAAAGACAAGTTTATCCTTATATTTCCTGCAGAACTTAAATACAACAAGCTCAATCCTGCAAAGACTTATGCACCTGCTTCACCTTATACATGTAACTTTAATAGGACTAATATGCAAAATTAAGCAAATGCGTAAGTCTTTGCAGAATCAGGACCTAAATGATTTCACAAGGAATGAACAGTGTAGTGTTAATTTGAAAACTAGACTTTAGAGGGGTTTTGTTTGTTTGTTTGTTTAAAGTTAATGCAAAAGGGCCAGCATTTAAAATAAAATGGCAACATGCTCTTTCAAAATGCTTTATGAAATCACTGCAGAATAATTCATCGAATTCCTCAGTGACATGGTTTGACAAAAATATAAAAATAGCTTTAAAAATATAAATTTAAAAAAAGAAGAGAGACCATAGCCTAAACAAAAATAGTTTGTTGCTGAGAAGCTGTATTATTCACTAGCCTGTACACTCAACCTGCTTTTAAACCTCCTCAACAACAAAAAGTCCCTTACTGCTGTTATTCCTCCTAGATCAGACATGCTCAGTTCAGTCATGCCTTAGAAGGCATAAACATCATTAAAATTCAAAGGCAGCTCTGAGGAAGAGGACGCCTCAATTGGTATTCAAGTGGTGCTTTCTCGCCCTGAATACATTATGAACTTGCAACATGCTAATATGCCATGCTATCATAAGCACCAGATGGAACAGTAGGCAGTATACGTCCCATCAAACCTCAGGAAGATGTATTAATGTTCCTGCTCTTTTTTCTTTTCTTTTTTTTCCCCTCTCTCTTTTTTTAAACTGCAATCTTTCAGCTGTGTCCCTAGACTTGTACATTTCTTAGCAGCAGTCCCCTGCTCCTAAAGCACAGTTCTCCAGGGTTGCCTCATCTTCACCAGGTGGTGCCAAACATCCTTTCAATCTATTTTATCAAAAAAGGTAAAGGCCACAAGACATGTCAGGCTGTGCTTACTGAAGGGGACCAAGTACAAAAGGTAACATCATGAAATAAATGATACATGAAGAAAAAAGATTTGGGGTTTAAACCTAGCACAACTGTTTTAAATTATGCATAAATAGTGCAGCATATATTTCTCCTGTGCCACTCCCTAATAGTATTATTTGTGAATGAAGGAATGGGGGGAGAGTACTTTTCTTCATAACTAAGTAAAACAGATAGGCTTGAACCAAAACCATGGAGCTGAATCCTTACTTTCTACTATCCTCCAGAACCCTTTTGGAAAAGGCCTAGACCAGTGCTTCTCAAAGCCAGGCCGCCGCTTGTTCAGGGAAAGCCCCTGCCAGGCCGGGCCGGTTTGTTTACCGGCGCGTCCGCAGGTTCGGCCGATCGCGGCTCCCACTGGCCGCGGTTGGCCGCTCCAGGCCTATGGGGGCTGCGGGAAGCGGCGCGGGCCGAGGGATGTGCTGGCCGCCCTTCCCGCAGCCCCCATTGGCCTGGAGCAGCGAACCGCAGCCAGTGGGAGCCGCGGTCGGCTGAACCTGCGGATGCAGCAGATAAACAAACCGGCCCGGCCTGCCAGGGGCTTTCCCTGAACAAGCGGCAGACTGGCTTTGAGAAGCACTGGCCTATAGAATTTAATAGAAAAAGATATCCGTACAATAGTTGGATTTTTTCAACCATCCTATAGAATTTAATAGATATCTCTACTACGTAATTTACAGGATGGGTAAAAAATACTATAGGAAGGATATTCTCTATTATGTCTACATGTTTTGAGTTCTGAATATGTGGCTGAGACCTTTACCTACTTTAAAAAAACCAACAAGAGATACAAACAACTTTTAGGCCACTTTGCATCATTCATGAATTCAATCCCAAGCAGGTTTTATCCCACAAAGACAAATATAATCTAATGTTCTCTATGTAAATACATACACACACACAAAGAAAGAGTGAGGAGAATAGGAAGATTCCCTAATTAATATCGCTTGAATTTCCCCCACTCCATTATAAACTTGAAATATAATATCCCTCCTACTGAAATATGGCATTTTTGCAACAATTTTTTTTCACTGCTTTTTTCCCTGCAAAGGATAAAATGAGGTTCTTAAGGCTGAAAACTTTAAAAAATTGAGCATTAAATAAAAAGGTTTGAACTGGCTGAACAGTGAACATTTTTTCCCAGTTCCTCTGACATTTTAGTAACTGCCTGATGATGTTCAGGATCTATCAAACTTGTCTACTACCTGTATTGCTATGTGGGTCAGAAACCTACAGGCAGACTTGGTGCAACTAGAGACATTCCATACATGCTTTCAGTACCAGACCCTGGGCTTAAAGTGCTTTGACCTTGTGCGAAACGTCACCATCTCACAGAGATCTGGCCTTCCTTCAACCACTCATTATATTCAAAAGTGACATTGCATGCTTTTTGTCCATGTCTCCAAGATGGACTAAAACAACACAGCACACCATGTTCTCAAACTCTCCAATGACGCACGAAGGGGTGAACTCCCTGACCCTACCTGGCGCCACTTGCGGAGCCACCCCCGAGATTCATAGATCTGCAGGACTGAGCCAAATCTGGGAACTTCACTACATGAGGCCTGGTGTGATGATATCAACTATGGTCACTCTGGCTGACATAACTGTCCTCAGTAAGCTAGGTATGTTTGATGAGGACGAGGAGGAACAAGAAGTTCTCTATGTATACAAATCTATTATTTTCCTAACACTGTTAGCTTGCTAACAAAAGTAGTCCAATCCTCTGAGATGCTGAGCCCCTTCAGTAAGAGTTGAGGGTGCTCCTCACATTTCAGGAAGAGGTCTAGTATCCATGATTGTTGCACAACACCTTCATACCTAGTGACTCAGCAACACAATTGATTTAGATTTAAAAAAAATAAAAGATCTGTCTTCAACAGTAATATTTTAAGCCAAGCAATTTTCATCCACATTCATGAGTAATGCGCACCATACTCCAGTTGCTAGAAATCCAGATTTACTCTAATCTAGGGATGAGTTAAGGATTGGGTCATTTTTCTCCCCTTCCTCTACTTACTATATTTTGTTCATAGCCTTATAAAGGATAATTAACCTAATTATGATTTGATTTGTGCAAACAAGCCTATTTATGTCTGCTATCTGATATTATAAAATAATTAGTGACACCTAAACAATATTCAATGTAATTACAAGGCACTGAAATAGATGGGCTGACTCACAGACAACACCATTTGGATCAGAATTATCTGATGAAAGGCCTAGTTGATGATCACATTTCATGACCATGTTTACTATTGATTGTATATATTTAAATAATAGTACTTGTGGCATTTGCTAGGGTTACGTCCGGATTTTCCCGGACATGTCCGGCTTTTTGGGCCTCAAATCCCCGTCCGGGGGGAAATCCCAAAAAGCCGGACATGTCCGGGAAAATAGGGAGGTAGGGCCCAGCGGTGGGGGGCCGGGGGCCGGCGCGGTGCTCGGCAGGGGCTGGGGCCGGGGGCACGGGGCCGGCGTGGTGCTGGGCCGCCCCGGGGGCCGGGCCGGGGGTGCGGGCACTTAGCCGGGGGCCGGGGCCGGGACCGGGGTCGGCGCGGTGCTGGGCCGGGGCTGGGGCCGGGGGCGCGGGGCTGGCGCGGTGCTGGGCCGGGGGCGCGGGCACTTGGCCGGGGTCGGCGCGGTGCTCGGCCGGGGCTGGGGCCGGCGCGGTGCTGGGCCTGGGGCGCGGGCACTTGGCCAGGGCCGGGACCAGGGTCGGCGTGGTGCTGGGCCGGGGGCCGGGCCGGGAGCGCGGGCACTTGGCCGGGGGCTGGCACGGTGCTCGGCCGGGGGTGCGGGCACTTGGCCGGGGGCCGGGGCCCCAGCCGGCGGGAGACGCCAGGGCCAGAGCCTCTTGGCCTGGGCCGGCCAGCCGCCAAAGGGAGCCACTCGGCCAGGGGGGCCGGACTGAGCCGCGCCGCGCCGCGCCGCACCCCGCCCCAGCTTACCTGTTGCCTCCCTGTTTCAGGCTTCCCGCGAACATTTGATTCGCGGGAAGCAGGGGAGGGGGAGGAGCAGGGGGCGGAGCGTTCAGGGGAGGGGGCAGAGTTGGGGCGGGGCTGGGGGCCAGGAAGGGGCGGAGTTGGGGCGGGGCTGGGGCCCCATGGAGTGTCCTCCTTTTTAAAAATTAAAATATGGTAACCCTACATTTGCATATTTAACACCATTCTATGGCAACGAATAGCAGTTACATGAAACATTTGTGCATATATCAGATTTGTAAACAATACAGATATCTAAAATCCTATAGCTTATTGTAATGACAAACAGGCTACTTGGATTTTAATTTAGCAAGCATCAATTTCTGAAGAAGAATTTCCATTGGGTCATTCATCAGGGCATGTACTCTATATCTAGTGTGGCAAGACAGCAAAAACATTTACTGCCTAAAAAAGAAAAATACTTATGACAAAACTATTAAGCATTATTGATGACTCAGTAAGTGGCACTCTTCCCATTGAGGAGGATAGTAGCTAGTCTTTCCTGGATCTCTGTGATTAGATAGCTACCCCATTCCCACTGTCCTATATATCTGGGAGGAAGCCATCCCACAATGCCCCACACTGACAGTTAAATAAGTTCAAGTGGTCCTGGTGAAGACATGCTTCGCCGACACAAGGAGCATAGCGTGGACGTGCAAAAGCAGTTTAGTTACTGCGGTGGCTGTAAGTCAACATAACTTAGGTTGATTTAATTTTGTAGTGTAGACTTGCCCTTAGTCTGGGGTTCTGCTGCAAGACAAAAGCAGAATGCAAGTGGCAGCAGAAGCATTTCTGTCCTATTCCTTTTAAATATGGGAGCCATTGCCCTCCCTCCTAATGGTGCAAGAGGTTGGGTAATGGGATATTCCATTAGCCCTGGATATTAGAGGAAGGAGTTTGGCCAGGTAGCTATTCTGAAACATATTTGGAAAAAACGGACTGGTCTGAATGCAAACCACGAGACCCCCCCAAAAGATGGTGCTAGCTAAGCAGGGAAGTTTGTAAGCCATCAAGGAAAGTCTGCTTTTGGCCAAATCTCTAACGGTTCTGCTTCTGTGTTCGATTTCATTATGAGAGTTTCTACATTGCTCTTTATAAGATTAAGTTAGGGTATGTCTACACTACGAAATTAGGTCAATTTTATAGAAGTTGATTTTTAGAAATCGATTTTATACAGTCGATTGCGTATGTCCACACTAAGTCCATTAAGTCAGCAGAGTGCGTCCTCATTATCGTGGCTAGCATCGACTTACGGAGCGGTGCACTGTGAGTAGCTATCCCACAGTTTCCGCAGTCTCTGCCGCCCATTGGAATTCTGGGTTAAGCTCCCAATGCCTGATGGGGCAAAAACATTGTCGTGGGTGGTTTTGGGTACATGTTGTCAGTCGCCCCTCCCTTCGTGAAAGCAACGGCAGACAATCATTTCGCGCCAGACACCAGGGTGATTAGAAGAGCACAGCAAGGTGCGCTGTGCATCAGAGAGGCTTTTAAATCCAGTTTCCTGACTGGCCAGGCTTTGGTGTGACAGTTGTGTGTGTTTCTCCTTGATGCAAACCCGCCCCCTTTGTTGATTTTAATTCCCTGTAAGCCAAACATCCTCCCCACTTTGAAATAAAGTAACTACTGTTTTGAAACCATGCATTCTTTCTTTATTAATTAAAAAAAAAAAGAGAGATAACTGACAAGGTACCCGGGTGGGGTGGGGGAGGAGGGAAGGACATGGCCACATTGCTTATTGTAGCCACACTAAAAATCAAACTGTTTGAATGACAGCCTTCTGTTGCTTGGACCATCCTCTGGAGTGGAGTGGCTGGGTGCCCGGAGCCTCCCCTACCGCGTTCTTGGGCGTCTGGGTGAGGAGGCTATGGAACATGGGGAGGAGGGTAGGCAGTTATACAGCGGGGGTCTGTGCTCTTGTTGGCTTTTCTGCAGCTCCAACAGACGCTTCATCATGTCCGTTTGCTCGCCCATTAGCCTCAGCATCGCATCCTGCCTCCGCTCTTTGTGCTCACTTAATTCTTTCCTGGCCTCTGCCACCGAATGCCTCCATGCATTAAGCTGTGCCCTATCAGTGCAGGAGGACTGCATGAGCTTGGAAAACATAATCGCGAGTGCATATTTTTCGCCTTCTAATCTGCGATAACCTCAGGGACGGAGATGATGGGGGGGTGTAGAAACATTCTACACTCTACGATTTTGGGGGGACTGCATGGTCACCTGTGCTGCTAAGTTCACCATGCTGAACAAACAAGAAATGAAATTCAAAAGTTCCCAGGGCTTTTCCTGTGTACCTGGCTAGTGCATCGGAGTTCAAAGTGCTGTCCAGAGGAGTCACAATGGAGCACTCTGGGATAGCTCCCGGAGGCCAATACTGTCGATTTGCATCTGCACTACCCCAAATTCGACCCAGCAAAGTCGATTTTAGCGCTACTCCCCTCGCCGGGGAGGAGTACAGAAGTCGATTTTAAGAGCCCTTTAGGTCGACGGAACAGGGTTGGTTGTGTGGATGCATTCATTTTTAAATCTACCTAACGCGGCTAGATTCGACCTAACCCCGTAGTGTAGACCAGGTCTTACTTTGGTTATAGAATAAATATAGAAAACATATAATAGAGAAGATAGAACTAAATGAGATGTAGATCGAAAATGGAATCAAAGACCTCCCTTCCTCAACAAAGAAGGAGACCAGTTGTTGGCAAGATAGATGCAGATTTGATTTCACAGAGACAAGCCAGCCAAGAAGGAAAAAAAGAGACATAAAAACAACAGACCAGAAATACATAAAAAGTTAGGGGAAGAATACTTTTTTTAAAAGTTCCTAAGTCCTGTAGTACCTTTTCCTCATAACCTGATCTTTTTAGTAAGAAAAAGTTGGTTACGATTTATAACAGGAACAAAATCAGATAAAGCAAAAATTTGTTCATGTATCCATTATTTCTCGGATCTCAACAGAGCTTGAAAAGAGCTTTGTATCAGTTTGGCAGGCTGCAGTTCAGTCCAATAAAGATTTCAATGTAAATTAAGGTTAAAATCATCAGATGCTGATCTTTCTAATAAAGATCTAACAGCAATGAGAAATACAGAAACAGCTATGTCTATTGTTTCACCTGCAACATTACCAAAATTTTGGCAGCATCGGATAACATAGGAAGTGTTCTCCCAGTGAAGCTCTCCAAAATATGTAAACAGCATACGCTGGGAGGGTCTTGTTTCATTCAACCAAGCTTCTGACATTAGAACAAAATCTAGTTTACATGGACTAGAAATACCTGGGGTCCATTAGACTGTCCAGATTAAAGTCACAGGGACATTATTACTAATGTATGTAAACAGGACAAGTTGACACCCATGCTTCAGGTGTTATTTTTTGACAATGTCCAGGGCTAGAGGAGGAAGAGATTCCTCAATAAATATTTGGATTATGTTCAACAGTTTAACAGGAGGGGAGGGCTAGAACTTAATGCAAAGGCATATGAGTTTGTAGGCAAACTAAAATCTGAATAGCAGCTGTAGACTAGTCCATCAGTTTCTCCATTGTTCATACTTAAGTCTATATGGCTTTGGAAAAGTTGTTCAACAGTTATCAGAGAAAAGAGACCAAAACAATGATTTATCAGAAGTGAACAGTCCGACAGCTTTTACTTGGATTTGACTGTCTTAATCAGGATGAGCTGCCTGTCTCTAGAGTTCAGTAGATGGCCCCCTGTTGTAAGGCCTGATCATTCAAGGAAGATCCCCAGTCCACTTCATGGTGGAAGGAGGAAGGTCCAACTAAATAAAAGTGGTCCCCCTTAATTCTGGCAGCTGAATTGCATCGCTGCTCCGTGTCTCCCACTGGTTCAAAGGTTAAGAAAGGGTGTATTGTGGGAAAGGAAAATGAATCAAAGGACATGAAGTCCAGAGACAATATAATCAAACAGTTTTCTACAGCATTTTCTGAGAAGTGCAGAAATATAGTGCAAGATTTTCAAACCTATCCACATATCTTCAGCAGTCTTACCAGCCTGGACATTTAAGTTGTACCCTTTTATTTGTATAGTCACTTGCCCGCGACTGTCATAAGGCGAGGAGCTCTTAGACTTCCTAGACCATGATCCCAAGTCCCCATGCGTATTCTGTTTTTGAGTCAGACAGCTATTTTTAGATCATGGTTCATTTAGGGAGTCTCTGAGAGTGTACCTCAAAACTGACCCTGCCTTTGGTATCTTATTATTCAAACAGATACCTAAAAGTTATAGCTTGCCAGAAACAAACAGTGACTAAAAAAGAGCATCCATAACTACATACGTAGTAATATTTCTAGCCTAGAGTGTTAAATAAAGTGCATCTTGACAGTGCCAAGCAAGCTGTTGACATATAAAAATATTGTTAAAAAATAAGTAGCATTAATCTCTGCACACAATGGCATCTTCTGAACTTTTACTAATAAAGTTTTTCCCTTATTAAAAGAAAATTGGTTGTAAGGTAGACAGGTATAAAGTTTTGTGGCAAACTACTGTGTAATTAAACAGATTGGACAAAGAAAAGCAATAAGCGTTATGTAGTATTTGTTTAGCACATATGATGTGCCTGGTACTGTACAAGACAAAGTCCATGGGCCAATGCGCTTAATTTAAGAATGATAAAATAAGACACACATGTGTACAACCCTGCATTGTAAGAGCAGTCATAATGCATTTTGTATACACAGTTTTTAAATCAGGGTCATATTTTTGTGTAAATACATGTATCTTATTTTTGGGTACGTCTCCTACTCCCATATTTTCCCCAGCAAAATACTGTGGTGGAAAGATCATTTGATTGATGTATGTTAAGTGTTTGAGGCCCCAGGGAAGGGATGGATTTGGATTTTGGGAGGCATTATTATGAAGATAGAGTGAGGATATGATTCACTGGATTTGGAAGACCATTCCACTCAAAGAGCACGGTGTAGAAGAAGGCATAAAGACAGGAATGAGAAAAGGAAGTGAAGGAGGCAAGGAGGTTGGCATCATTGATGGAATGGAAGGAAATGGAGAAAAGATGGACTATAAGAATCAGGATCTGAGTAGTTATGCAGAGCATTGAATACTGGAAGTTAGTTTTATGTAATATAATAAGTATGCAAGAAAGATTCTGGGAAAGGATTAGAAGCTTCAAGTGATATGAATGGACCATGGGGTAGGAAGATAATTTTAGTATCTTCATTTTGTATAGACCAGAGAGGAGAAATAAGAGACGCAAGGGAGGCCACACGAGGAGGAGGTTACAGCAGTGAAGGCAGGAGATGGTCAGGACTTGGACATGCACTTAAGCAGCTGAAACAGAAAGGAAGCATCAATAACCTAGGAAGAGCAATTAGCCATGAATAGCATGTTAGCTTTAAAAAGCAAAACAATTTCTCCTTCTTAAGAGATGGCATTTCAAACCTGCTTTGCAAAGTAGATGAGAATGGATAAGTCCCTATCTCAGAAACCCTCATTATTTAACCACAACATTTTCTTGATCAAAGGGGATACACTAGTAATGACATAAGCCTTCACAGAATTTTCACCAGTTTACACTGTATCTGAATTTGACCCAAATACATTTCTCTTCCTCTCTCCTTCCCCAGCCTCTCTTTCAGATCAGAAAGATAGATGCAATCAATTTAGATTCCTGGCCCTATTCTTTTCCCATAATTCTTTCAGTCCAAATGTTGCCAGTTCAGTTTTACTTGTCAATATATAAAATGGTGTAGAGGTTATTATATTCAGCTACTGAATGTATTTCCATAATGAATGGGAACCGTATGAACTGTACTCTTAATAACTGTGTCTACTGCTTACAACAATTCCTTTAGAACTTCAGAAAGGCTTCCTGCCACCTTTGACTCAAACTTTGTATCCGCTTAAAAGCACAGTTAAATTTCAGCCGTTGTCTCAGAATATACATTCACATTAACGTTAAGTCAACTGGCTGGATAATTTAGGTTAATTTAGATGTGGGGGGGCTTTGCGATGCCATTGGGTAGTTATTCCTTGTAAAGACATTTTAAATGGTTGCCGAGATTCCTAAAGCAGAGGAGTGAGGTTGTTTTATTTTAAAAAGTAGAAATAAATGCATAAATGAGAAAATGAGTTAATGAAAACATCTTCCTAGACATAAACTCAGCTCCCAAGTCAAGTTTTAATGACAACTCTCTGAAACCTTTAGGAGTGAAGACTAAACAACTTTACTATCACAGTTTGTCTGCAATTAGCACACATAGTGAATCTGCTTCTATACAATAATTCTTAAAAATTTGCCACTATTTTAATTATTTTAGAGAAAAAATGGGAATAAGTGTCAAATCATCAAGATTTGAAGCAAGAAAACAAACTCATGGCCAAATTCAGCTCTTACAATGGGAATAAGACCTGTTTATGTCAGGGCGAAATGTAGTAAACAATTCTATATCTGAAACATAGATCAATGTTTCAAAAGTAAGATTCATGTTGAAAGTTGCAGGTCTTCAAAAGCATTAAAGGCTTAGTCTATGTGGTCCATCTTATGGATGAGTTATCAAGTGGCATAACTACATTTAACTGAGTCTTCCTTGGTATACATGGCCATATGCCAAAAGAGTAGGATATATCAGGAAAGGAAACAGAAAGGGGTAAAAGGAAGTAAATATCTCACTTTCCTCCCTCCCAGACACAAACATTAACTTACACCTTCAAGTTCATCTATGTGCATATTACACCAATATTGGGTGTAAAGAAATCTAAATTTCTTTACTCCAATATTGGGGTCCCATCAGTTGCATATACACAACTCCAACTGACCTCTGTGTTAGAGCAATTGGGGCCCTAACTTATACATTACTATATGTATTACAGTAGTGCCCAGAGGCCTATTAAGCTCAGGGCCCTATTTAGACCTGGTCAGAAGATTTTCAACAAAACAATTGTCAGAAAATGCCAATTCATTGAAACCAAAACTTTTCCAGGAAAAGGGTCAGTTTCAATGAAACTTTAGTAAGATCCAGGATGGAATTTCTGGTCAAGATATGCCAATGAAAGAGAAAGAGAAATCAACCCCTGAATGTATCAGTGGTTGGGGCACTTGCATAGGATGTGAGGGACCAAGGCTCATGTCTCCACTCTGTCTAGTTTAGAACCAAGACCTGAATCTGGGTCTCCCATATCCCCAGCGAATGCTATAACCATAGGGCCACTAGCTATCTTGGGATGGATTCTCTTTCTCTCTCATTTTTCACAACAAATTTCAAAAGCATTTGTTTTTTTCCTGATATGGAAGAGAAAAATTAAAATCTCAAAAAAATTATCTGGACAGGAAAATCATCTTCCACCCAGCTGTTGCCTCATTGTACTAGGCAGTGCACACACAGAGTGAGAGACAGTACCTGCCCCAAAGAGCTTACATTCTCAAAAATATATCACTCTCAATTTGGCCCTTTAGCTTGAAAGTACCAGCATCTTTATTGTAAAATAGTTTGGGGTCCTTGTTAGTAAAGAGGCTTATTATTAGCTATTACTGGGGTTATGGTATCACCTACAATATGCTTGGGAAGCAACTAGCACATAGCAAGATACAGTTCATGCCCCAAATGGTTCAAAATAAGATAAATAATTTTATGGAGACTTCGGAATTCATTACTACAATGAAAGGAGAGGGACAGGGCGAAATGCTTCAGTATGAAAGCCAACACATTTCCCAAAAATCATCTGGGCCTGAAGAAATGAAATGCCCAACAAATTCCCCTGGAATCTCATTGGTAGTACAACCTAAAGTGGCTAACAGTCCTTTTCAAAGAAGAAAATTCTTCCTTCCTGTCACACCCAAGTATAAGATAAAGACGTTACATACGATGACTGGAACTGTGGTACAAGCTTAACAATCAGATTTAAATCTATTTCCAGACATACTTTCTACAGTTGGCTGAAAACTTGTTTTGTAATACACAGAACTGTCCTCATGTAATAGCATAGCAACTGCAAGTTAAAACAAAACAAGTCAGTTAACAGACAGGAGACTTTTGCTGTATAACAACGTTTAGACGCATGTATTTAAAAACCAGGTGGATTATCCATATGCTCAGTTACTAGGACACTAACAGTTATGTCCATGGCAATTTTGTTTCTGTTCTTTAAAAAAATCATCACTTGCAAGCACTAATGTTAAAACCAGAAAGGAAGTCTAGTACACAGTGGCTATGAATGCCAAATCAATTTTCAGCAGATAATAAAGTCCATGTTTTACAATCAGCAATGCACTGTTTTACTACCCAAAATGTAAGCTAATAATATATAGCTCTGCTAAATGGAAAATGCAGATATGCTGTTAAGAAACGGGCTGGCTGTGAGATGATGGATCATTTCTGCTGGGACCTTCTTAAAGCTATGTGCAAATGTTTTGAAAATATCACATGATGTGGCCATGTGTTAAAAATTACAGCCAGTTAAGTTCTCTGCTAAGAAAAATATGTGGGCAATTTATGAAATGCACTCCAGGATGGAGATGTCTTAAGTAAAACCAGATTCTGAAAACAAACCCATTTTTTTGAAACATGAACTTAAAAAAAAAAGTTGCAGCCACATCTGGAGAGCAGAAGTAAAGAAGGGGTGGTCTGACCTAATACCAGGCCATCTTCTGAAAGAACAGCATTATTTCTGGGCTACAATGACTGTGATCACTGATTGTTCTTTTAAGAAAACCGTTCTGAATATTGCCATGGGCAATAATAAAGCATTTTGTAGGCCAACATCTGTACTATAAAATGACTGATAGAATTGTAAAGTTTATTACATAATGTTTGGAATAAAAACAGTTCTAAAAAACTCACAATAATCAATCCACTTCATATATGGCATTTGATCTGAGCACTGTGCATCTCTACATCAGTGATTTAAAGATATATACTTTCTAGAGTCCAAATAAAATGACAAAATAGTTAACAAAGTTAGTGCAAATCTCATATTTGCAGGATTATCTTTCTAAAAATAAGTTTCCTAAGAGTTGTGTTAGAGCCTCCAAGATCTATGAATTAATTTTATGATGAGACCCTCATTAACAACCTCTCTGATCTAATTTTTCAGACATACTAACATGAGAAGACTAGTAGACAATCACATTTATAAGAATGTGATCTGTTTGTCTTTGAAGAGAACATTTAATTTGTGTACAAGTGTTATCACCATACAGAAACCAGAACAGATATTTGATCCGTCTTATATTTTAGAAAAAACAGAAAGAACTTTGGGTGTCAGAACTATTAAAAGGATGCTTCTGAAATCAAGAATATGTTACACACACACAAACGCACACATGCACCCAAAGGCAATGACATAATATCCGATTACACAAAAATACACATCTTTTTAATCTTCTGCAGATAATGTGCTTACTTCTAAAACACAAAATCTGCCCCAGATGGCTAATAATGCCCATTGGAAAAAAAAAAAAAAAACCACCACCACAATATTAAAGGGCTAAAATATGCTGTGAACAGATTGAGAGGTAGTTCATCATAGAGGAGAGTAAAAAAGTGCAGATGGGTGTCAAAAATAGCCAAGTGTCAGATCTGCTCAAGTATCTCCATTCTGGCACATGCTCCCAGTCACAGCTGTTAGTGTATTCTCTGTATCCAAGTGCAAGGTTTTCTAACACTCAGAGCTGACATTAAAAACACACTTCTTCCTTGCTACCACTTTAACAGAATGCTGGAAATTAAAGATTTATTTAACGTTAAAGCTTAAAGAGTATTGATAAGTATATATATTTTCAGGTGTAGCTCAAGCCACTTTGATTAAAGATGCATGAAATTTTAACCAGCAGGTAGATTAAGTAATTTAAGTGCCACAGGCTTACTATGCAATAGGTTGTTCAAAAATCTCTACTTCAGTCATTCCAATAGCATCTTTGTTAGTGTCTCAAAAGAAAATAATCATGCTGTACATTTAAATATCATAAAATATCAGATAGCGAGCCATGATACTGTAATTTCTTACAAATATATGCAAAATATCAGTTGTATTTGATTTACATCACATGCACTTTTTCAAATTAATGAACTGCCATGATATTTCTAATGAAGACCACATCCCAAGGAATATAATGCATGCAAATCAAATTTAAACTTTAAAGGGTTAAATTGACCTTTCATAGTCCTCAGTTATTATCTATGCAAATTAATTTGCCCATATTTCAACCATACAAATCCTCCTAGCCTTGCACTTTGAGCAAACAGAGTTCCACTTTCTTGTTACAATCTCAGTCTTAGGATCAACAAACATAGTATTGGAAGAATATGACCGTGCATTAACATCCTAAAAGAAAAACATTCTTTAAACAACTGGCAATACCTACATACAACTGTGGTTGCAGCAAACTGACAGATACTGTTTCAAAATACCATCTGTGAGGTGTACAGATTCTGTGATCAAGTGCAGCTTCTGCCTGTCCTACCCAAATTATCAACAAGAACCAGCCAGCTGTAGGATCTCAGTGTCCCTGTCTTTTATATCCAGAGACATAGGCTTTTTTAAATTGGCACATGGCTCTGTTCAGACCTTACAAAAACAGCAAATACAATCCATTCTGCAATGGTCAGGCTTCTCACAAAAAACTCAAACAATTTACCCTGTATAGAAGCAATATTTTCACTGGCAACGACACTTATCAATTAGACAAGTAGTCTAAAGATCCAAGGATAATATTTTTGTGAGGAAATTGACATACTAAGATTTCCAGTTCCACAATGGTTTCACTAATTCAGCAGAATCTGTAGGATTGTTTAATTATTATTAATTATTATTATTATTAACGTATTTCAATTTTTGGCTGGTGACAGCTAAGAACTGTGATTTAGGGCAAGACTGAAATCATTTGTTTTCTAAATCTTCCTTCACTTCTCTAGCATAAACAGCTTTGCAAAGAGATTATTCCCAGTATACACCCATAATCTAAAATTGTATCTACACATAAAATGTTTGCAGATTACAAGATACAGCTGACAGTCATGAAAACCAGACTGTATTTCTTCTCACTAAAATTATACCCCCCCACACACACCTGCACCCACAAATAGGGTGACTTTCTACTATTCCTATCCCCATTCAATGTAGCATCCAATATTACTGTACATATTATCTTTGATAGTTTCCACACACAAATTCCCCTCCCCCAAACATACACACTCCACAATTAGTATCTACAATCTCTCTCTATAAGCTTTCAAAAATCACCATGTAGAAATTATTTTTATATACAATCAAAATATAATTAGTGCTTTCCCATTTAAATAAAAAGAGCTGTAATAATTTTAACTCACCAGGCATCCTTGAATAAAATATACAACACTGTAAATGGCTCTCTCCTAAAAGCAAGCTTATTTAGGGCTCAGTGCCTCCTGTTCTGGAATGAGCACAGAAAAGCGAGGAGGGCCATCAGAACTGGCTGTGGCAGCATAGCTGGAGGCAGGATGCTAGGCGCGTGCGTTTGCCAGGCAAAGACAGATGGAGAGCTGACACTCTGTATTGCACTTGGAGCAGAAATGTGAATGATGACAGGAGCACATGTGGCCTTGAACCCAGCCCTGTCTCTTCAGGCAGAACAATGACAGGGATGTGTGTGCAAATTATCACAACCCCAGCTCCCCTCAGCTGACTCCTCTTACTCTACCTTTCACAGCAAGTTCCAGAGGACCAAAGAATAGAAAGTAAAATGCAGAGTGATAAGATGAACACTGAATTATTCATTTTTTTCTTTAAAAGTTAACCCTTTCTTTAACTGCAAGCAATTAAAGCAGAGCATCTATTAGAACCAGTTCTCCTCAAACAGTAGAAAACATGTTCTTCTCATTTATTATTTTAACAGCCATAATTTTGAACTACATAAGACCATGGTTGTTTATTTAGCTGGAAATTCAAAATATGTAACAAGATATATCTAAAGGTTTTTTCTTTTCTTTTTCCCCCTTCTTCTTATTGTGCCATTTTATCACAGTGAACAGAGTATCAAAATCATTCCCTTTGTCAGCTTCTCAGTAGTATGTGTAAAATAGAACACACTTAGAAGCAGACCACTTTTATTTTACTACAGTGCTTTTAACCCCCTGGGATTTCTGCATTGATATGCTCCAAACATTTGCAGCTTACTCTCCTTTACCTTGCATGGTGATCCATGGGGGATGAAAACAAAATCTTCCCTGTAAAGCTTTTTCAAAAGCTAAACAATCATGTCCTCCTGATTTCTGATTTTTGCACACCCCTTAAATGTTTATCCTTCACATGAATAACATATGCCTGGCTAGGTTCAATGCACTCTTCCCTATTAAGCTTTAATGGACACCATGATACATAAAACTACAACTCTTTGTTATAGTGCTTTATCTAAAGCTGGCTATTTTCCTCTCAGCAGTCCCTCTTTAGTCCTTTGTAAAACATCCTTGCCTCATAGGAGAAACATACGCCTGACACATGCCTTCTGTAGCACATTTAGGCTTATATAAGATTCCAAGCACAAGCAAAATCTGTTTTTTCAAAATCTCTCCTCCAATTTAATACTTGCAAAATCTTCACTGTTTTACTAACAAAAACGTTTACAGCAAATCATTAAACACATACTTTCCTTTGCCTTTTCAGTGCATGTTCAAATTCCATATAGATACCAAAAAAAAAAAAGAAAAAAGATTCCATTCAGAATCTTCAGAAACTGTATTCTTTTAATATGAAAGATTCATAAAGACAAGAGTCTTTATATGTTTAATTTATGCAGTCCCTTGATTTCCCTTCATATCTTCTGCCTCTACTACACAGAAACAACCGCACTTCCAGGCCTTCCTTTTCCTTCCTTTAGCTGCCACAAAGTGCTGATAAAATCTATTTTGGAACATAGAAAAATCCTAACAGCCTTTCCATCTCTGGATCCCTCTGCCCATTAATATTTACTACTAAAAAATAAGAAGTGTCATCTTTGAGAAATACGTCAGAAAAACAGAACTTTTAATGGCACCTAAAGCAGCACCCATAAGCCTTTCTTCAACTAGGGAAGCCCCAAATTCAAAATGTTTAATAAAAAAATTCACAGTGCTTACTCTGTTCTGTCACTAATACCATAATGCACCCTATTTATGAGACCAATCTTTTTGTTCATCTTACTCAGACGACAGTTGTAATGAGGTTCTGTATAATGGATTTCAATGTATTTGAGAGCTAAGCAAAAACACTTTTATGAGAGAAGGCTTTATGGGGGAAGGGAAGAAGGGGCAGGGGGAGAGTAATAATCAATTAATTCTGTGCCAGAGACGACTTTAAAGAACTTGGCATTATTTTTGTTTCATTTGGTGCCCTGTTTAAAAACCAGTCAGTCAGTATCTGTTGGTTTTAAAAATTCTGTATTCTACATGAAGGAGAAAACAGTGTCACAGTTGGAAATACAACCTTTCATCAACATGGGTGCAGACAGAATCAGCTTTAAAATAGAAAGTAATGTGTCAAAGGTGCAATGCATTTTAATAAAACTGAATGATATTCCATTTTAAAAGTCAGTCTTAATATCAGTACACTGTAAATCTCCAAACCATGGCTCACAAAATTGAACTTCCATATGCAGTGTGATTATGCATCTTTTCTATGTGTAAAAAGGCTTTTTAAGCTGTTATCTGACTACAGTAATTGCCATTTAAATTGATCCACGTCAACAAAACCTGGATCCCTGGAGATTCTCACCTAGAAGTCTGTTTGTGGAAGGGGCTAACAGAATGCCTGTGCATCTGAGACTACTTCAGCATTTTCTCAAGCAGCCAGCTGCATGAATAGTTTTTCCCTCTCATTATTTAATACACTGAGGCAGGCTGCAACCCATTTGGCAGTCCTCCCTGAATAAATATTCCTGGATATGTTTTTTTTTCTTTTTTTAATGCAGCCATTTAAAGATTGCTGTAACAATTTTTGCACACTTCTAAAAATGTAACAGGGCCAAAATGCGTAACAAAGATGGACAGTCAATGCCAACATAATTCTGTAAAACCTTTTTCATTCTCTGCTTGTTTCATGGAGAAGAGAAAAGGTGTGTAGGGTAATTTTTGCATATGAACAATTCTGCTGCATCTTAGAATCTGGAAAATGCATCATACCAAAATGATAGGATACAAAGAAATAGTGAGAATTAGAATTTAGAAGGAGATTAATTTCAGTCAGTTTCTTTACCTTATGATACAGCTTCTTAGCTGACACAGTGAAAACTAACACTTTACTCTGCAATCATTCAAATAGTTTACAAAATAATTTTGAAAGATCTGATACCCATCTGCAAAATTAACAATTGTAAGAGCTGCGAAGGTAGTCTCTAAACCCAGATATTTATAAAAATAGATTTACACTGGATTGCAGAAAGTTCTTACTGTATTGTATTACTCAAATGAAAAACACACTCCTTTCTAAGACATTACAGTTTTAAAGTAGAGACTAGCTTTTGCTTAAACCTGATTTACCAACAGGGACTAGAAGTCCACTGAAATGCATCTGTAGTTAATGAAAACTCTTTATTAACAGTGAAGGAAGAATCTGACTCAAAGCTTTTCTGCAGGACTTCTCAACTTCCCTCTCTACTTATAGCAGACTGTTGTGATACATTGTGACTTCACACAGTGGGTATTAAGTGAGTTAATTCAAAGGAGCTGAAACCTCATTGATCCTAATTGAAAGCAATACACCCAACCAAATAGTTTTCTACCCCATCTGCTCTGGCCTGCCACCAGCTATTCAATACAAGAGAATTAATAGTTTCAGATATTCTAACTGACCCAATAAAGGCACTCATTTAAGCAGGACTGCATTAACAAAGTGAAAAACCAAGGGCAAAATGGGTTCAAATGGAGCATTTTACTCCTAGTTGGCTTTAACAAAGCTGAATAATGCTTATTCTGACTTTTTATGTGCAAGACTTGATAAACTGAATAAGAAGGCACTCAATGATCAGTCAACGAGCATTGATGAATGGTCATTAGGACCCCCCCAATCTCAGGGAAGGCGATTCCACAAAGTGGCACACCAGCTTGAAAGGGCGGACTCACTAATGTCCAGATTTCTCCACTTGCTTGTTCCACTTTCACTTTCAGACCACTGGCCACCAAATGAGGCTGACATATTGGAAAATAATCTTTTATGGATGAGTGATAAATAAAAATGGAGGCATTAGCTGAGCTTTAAAATTCAAATCTGCTAGTTTTGTCAGACCCTCCTCCCCCCAAAGGTTTTGATTTTCCACCCAGCTGGAAGCTATTAGTGTTTTCTTAAGGCAACCCACTGACAGGACAAACCCACCTAATGTGTGAGCTGTGAGGCTGGGGGAGACTCTTTCTATATGCTTTCCCAACTTTACTGTACATAAGTTTGACAGCCAACTGAATATACACACCTTGATATAAAGACACACATTAATTTCTTGCTGCAACTTAATGTTCTCTAATACTTCATACAACCACAAACCCTGTACTATGTTGTATTAAATTCATGGTGAGTTTTTTGTGTAACAGAAATCTGTATCTTCCATCATTCTAAGTATTCCAAAAACACACAGAGGCCCCAAAGGATCAAAAAACCCCAAAATTTTTAATCTTGATAAGAAAGTCACCTTCCTCTACACTTAAGCCCTTGGGGAAAAAAAGTTACTTCTTTTCTTGCAAACATTATTAAAATATTGCAGTATGGCATGTGATTATCTGCAACAGCAGCTCTGAATACAAGTGTTACAAACCACTTGCCAGATAACGCCAAGACATTTCCCTAAACATTTCCTGACTGGCAAAGCTTTGTGAGCTTCTTAAAATAGTTCAGTGGGATCTTTAAAATATATATAACTTGGTTAAATGACATCCAAAGGGGGATTTGATAACCATCTACACAAACACTAGAAGGATGCACAAACCAAACTGAGAGAGAAGATGTTTAGGTTGTCAAAAAGGGAGTAGGAATAATGTGATGAAACTAATTAAAGGAACATTTAAGTGTGTGTGTGCGTGTACGCATGCATGAAGAATCTTAACAGTAAGGTGTTTTAGACCCAAGGAAATTGGAAGCTTCATAATTTCAGTGATCTAACGAGAAAGTAGATCTATTAATAGCATTTCAGATCATCTGATAGGGAAGGGCAACCTTGGCTGTGGGATAGACTTGACTATTGGTTTTCAACCTTTTTTCGTTTGCGGGCCCCTAAAAAATTTTGTATCGTGGTGCAGATCCCTTTGGAAATCTTGAAAACCACTGGACTAGACAATATATGTCTTTTCCATCTCTATTGTTTTATTGTTCTACAATCAAAATAGGCACTGGTTATAGAGTAAGAACCAAATTCAGCAATGGTGTAAGTGAGCACAACTCCCATTGGCTTTCAAGCTGAATCTGATGTTAAGTTTTAAAACAGTGAAAGGATATACAATCAAACCTAGAAGAGCAATACTACAGAAAAAGATAACAGACCTAAGTTTCATTGCCGAACATGGGCCCCGATTCTCCAAATACTTATGAATTTGTGTGACTTTACTCACATGTGTAGCCCCTTAACTTTAACGAGAGTACTCAAGAGAACGGCCATGTGCATATGTATGTTTTTGCAGAATTGTGGCCATTACAAAACCTCATGTGAACATTTTATGAAACAAAACATTTGCTGTGAAATATGTGACACAAATAAGTATTAAGACTAATTTTGTAATTGTCATCATGCATGTTAAGAAACAAATACTGCACAGTTTATGCATAAATTTCTCTTCTGGCTCTTTATAAGATTGAATATTCAGTTATTTTTGAAAGGATGCAACAAAATACCAAGATTGTATTTCATATATAAAGAAAAAGAATATATTCCTTCCAACTAACCAATGCAGTGTGCATGATAATATCTAGTGCTTCTGCATTGGGATCATATTTTGGGACCTCAATATAACCTTTCAAGTTATTCGCTGCTTTCTGATTTGAAGCTCAAAAGGGTTTGACTTAGCTGGTGAAACTCCTCCTCCTCCAGTGTATTAACCCTCATTTTGACTTCTAATCAATGTCTTTTAAATGTATGAGGTTTTCATGATAAAGAAAATGTGAGAGAATATTTGTATATGAAAAGAGTGTATCTAACCACTGGCTAGAAATTCAATTCTTACTTTTTTCTTTGTAACATAGCTCAGTATTTGTGACACTAACTAAACATATTTTATTCATTTGACAAGGACTGTAACATTATATTAAAAACTTTTGTTTCAAAGTCACCACCTCCCCATTTTGACTGATGGCGAGTTAGTTTTGTTAAAACGCAAGGGTGATAGCATATGCTCCAATGAACTTTCCCTCCTCTCAGCACCAGAGACAAAAACCTGCAGCTCTGCTCTGCACTGGCAGCCATCTGGACAGCTTTCTCTCAATGCCTGCCCCACATCACACTGCAGGCAAAATTTCAGGGCTCTAGAGCTCTGTGGAGCTATTCATGACATACCAATTTCACATTTTCTGCTTGTTTGCTTGCAACAGTAAATGCTAATGAGGACTATGAATGACATTTTTAAAGACAATAAAAAGGTCTCCAAATCCCTTGCATATGGAGACACTGTTTTCTAAACTTCACCTTCTGTTAGGGAGCTATTACACTCTAAAGGAAAAAAATAACCTAAGGAGAACAATGAGATGATCAAAGCATAACGGAGTCCCTAAGAATTCCAAAGAAAACAATGTTTGTAAACTAGGTTAATGAAAGACAGATTTTATGCCAATGTACAGCAATAACACTTCAGTGCAGTAACCATCCCTTTCGATAGCTCTGCTACTTCTTATCATAAGGGCTCATTAATTATTGTCTCTTTGCAGGAAAAAAACAACAACTTTCAGATATCCTGCAAAACCTCAAAAGCCAGTCATCTGGATTTTTTTAATTGCTAATCTGTAGATGACTCTGAGAGTAAACTGTTATCATTAATTGGGATGAAATGCTATGCTTTCATAGAGATTAATGTAATGACTAAGCATGGTCAAGATAAATATCTGTTTCTAATGTTTTCTTTCCCAGATCTGCCTTTTACAGTGTTGTTATTAATACACATTAAAAAGTTTTCTTACTTTGTGTAATATGTTTTACATTTAATTGAAGACTGTCTCCTTATCATTAACAAGGATCAAAACACTTTCAAGAAAATCCACCAGGTGGAGCAAATACACAGCAATACAAAACTCTCAAAATTATTTATGATCTTATTGCCACTTCCAAGAAGAAAAAATGTTTTATGAAAATCCCCACCACCACCTCTCACCCCTCCTTTGTAGATATATTGATCAATTTGCACTAATTTGCTACATTAACAAACACCTGCAAGCTCTTGTCAGATGGCTTTAGTACAAAACTATTGCGTTACAATGTAGTTGTAGCTGTGCTGGTCCCAGGATAATAGAGAGACAAGGTGGATGAGGTAATATCTTTAGAGACAAGCTTTCAAATCACACAGACCTCTTCTTAAGCTCTGTGTAAGCTCAAAAGCTTGTCTCTCTCACCAACAGAAGCTGGTCCAATAAGGTATTACCTCACCCACCTTGTTTCTTCGATTGTATTACAGATCAATTTCAGCAAGAATTTGCAAACCACCATATACACCCCAGGCACAACATAAGCACACACACACTGCCTATTTTCACTGCAGAACCCAAGTGTTATACGACTGTATACAAAAGATACTACATTAGAATAGTGTTAAGATTGTAACAAATTGATCAATATAAAGAAATTCAAACAAAGTTACCCCATGGCCTCAAAACTATTCCACTGTGCATAGATTGTGGCAGGTCTTAGACCAGTCAGACTAGCATGTCATGTTACATACCAGATGTATGGTAGTGCCTGGAAAAGGTTTTATAGAGTGTGTCAGTGTTCACCAAGCATTGCCTTTTCTCTGTGTGTCATATCAACTGGATCATCTAGAGTAGGGGCTCCCAAACTTTTTCATATGGTGGACCAAGTCTTAGCAGAGGAGTTGTCATGATCCACCTTTCCCATTTATAATCAGTGTTCCACTGGTAACTACCATAATTTCTTACATGCAAAAGGAATATAAGCAAAGTGATGTATTGTTAGCTTCTTCTAAATGCAGTTTAGCAGCTGGAAGCAAGGAGGGTAACCAGTAACTGTGACCAACCAGACCACCAATGATGCACGAACCACAATTTGGAGAGCTCTGATCTGGGCAATGCTTATTGTCAGTGACTCATAGGAAAGCATGTTTTTAGTGGGACAAGTTTCCTTTCACTTTTCTTGTATCTTCACTTCTATTTTCTATTTTCCTTCTCTCCGGTCCAAAGACTATTTAAGTATGTGAAGCAGTCATTGGGGGAGAGAGAGAGAGAATGGAAATAATTCTGTAATCCAGTGAGTAGGGCTCCCACCTGGGAGGTGGGGGACCCAAATCCAATCCCCTTGGACCAATCAATCTTTCATTATTTATCCACAGTGGAACAGCTTCAACATGTCAGAATATCCCACATCTCAGTGGTTAGAGAACACTCCTCAGAGGTAGGAGACACCGTTCAAATCCTTTCTCCCCCTCTCTGGCAGAGGAATCAAACCTGGGTCTCCCACATCCCAGGCAACTGTTGTAACTGCTGGGCTAAAATATATAAGGTGGGTGGCTCTACCTTTGGCTGGATTTGGAATGGGACCCAGTCCGGTAGATGCCCTCTGAGCACACCTGCTGGATTGGGCCACCTATGCAAGTGAGGTGGCAAATTAGGTCCCCTGGTTTGTGAGTCACTCCAGGACTTAGATGGCAGACAGGAGTCTAGACACTTAGAAGGGGGCAGTAGACACATGCCCAGAGGCAGATACATAGGCACCTAGGGAACTTTTACTCTGAAAAATTTAGGCTCAAGTGAGTTTAGGGGCCTACAGGATTCAGCAGGAGTTTTGTGATCCCAGTGGAGCCAAAACTAGAATGTAGGTGCCTAAAACAGGGACTTAGGTGCCCAAGTCTGGGGTTTAGGTGCCTAAATACTTTTGTGGATCCCATCCTTTTCCTCTCTTTGACAGGCATTTCTAGGATTGGAAAGTGGCAGCAGTTTCAGGGTCTAATGTTATACGTGCTATCAGCAAAGGTAAATTTGTATTAAACACCAGAAGTACTACAACATCCAACACTGGGCTAACATGCCAACTTAACTTCTACAGACATGCACAATGGAGAGAGTTAGCACAGAATTTGGCCCCTTGTGTATAGTGCTATTAATGATATCTGATGGGACAGTACAACACGCTCTCTCATGGGGATGAAAATGGGTTGATGTGAAGGACTGGGGTTTCTGCGTATGTTGCAGCCTAAGATGACTCCTATCTTAGTCTTTTGTGTCAACTTCCTTAATTTTTGTTTCTTTGATATAGGGGTAGAAAAGACAGTGGTTTAAATATTACATCTAGATAAAATCAGATGACTGTGATGTGCTCTACGTGGGGCTATATTGTGGCCATTGAGAAACAGAAGCAAGATCTAAACCTAGAGGTGATTATTAAGTGGAGTCTCATACAGAGAGCAATTTACACCAATTAATACCATGAGGTCATCTGAACTGACTGTCAGTAAGTGTCCGAGTACAATTCAAGATGCTTGTTTTAACATATAAAGCCCTAAATGGTTTGGGACTTGCTATCTACCTTTCTCTATGTAATACTGCAACAACTAAGATCAGCAGAGGCACTCAAGCAGGAGTCCCTGGATTTAAAATATAGAAAGTTGTTTTAAGGACATTCTCTCTGAGATGGTCTTTGAATATGGGCAGTGACTAAGGCCTACTTTTTCCTCCCCAATCTTTCAGGTGTAGTGGGGAAGGGGTTATGATTATTTTCATTATGCCTTTGGTGCAGGAATTTTATTGTATTACTTTATATGCTGGTGTGCATTTATTTGTTGTAACGAGATGAGCAGATCATTGTGCTATTGTACTGTGAACTTTAAAGTAGATAGGTGTTTGTTTAGGTTTTATAAATAGATAGGAATAAAATTTGCATATCCATATAAATGCACATACTTTCACATACACCACAGGAACATCACAGTTACCATAGAATACAACAGCTCAATTTTTAATCATGTAGATGCATACAACCCAATTCTTATTTACACTTAGGCTCCTTTACAACACCCTGACAGTGTAAAGAGGCCTTCAACTGGCTGTAAGTGTAACTCACATCAACTTTAAAGCCCATTACACTGCCATAGCAATGTAAGTGGACCTTAGTGTAAATAAGAATTATGGACTTGATTCTCAAAGTGAGGGATTATGTACATATTTAAGAGCTTTTTAGAACATGATTATCGATCTGATATACTGTAACGGCTCTTTTGTTACAGTCTCTCCTGCAAATCCGTCTTAGATGGAGGATTAGTGACACAATAGATCATAATGACTCTTTTGGTCCTATTACACTATCATTTACTTGCAGCTGTGTATGCGCACTGAAGGCTACGTTCTCCTCTCGATGAATCACGTAAATCCCCTTCATGCTAATGGCAGTTTATGCATGTGCATCAAGAGCACAGTATGCCTTTAAATTTGCATGAAGAAGTCCTAATGAAATACTTGGAAAAAATAAATTACTGCACAGGCAATTTCCACCCCACTCACCAAAATATCCAAATGTCACTAGCCCATGAAAGAGCCGAATCCTGCAGTCCCTATGCAGGAAAACTCCCATTGATGGAAGGTGTGCAAAGAGTAGACTAAAAATCCTAGAAAATGTCAGTGTAATAAAATGAAGGCATAGTGAAGTTACGGGAATGGAGAAAAGACATCTGAAACCACAAAGATTTCTTTGGACTTGGTTCTGCTCACACCCATATAAATCCATGGAAATCACTCAAGTTAAACCAAAGCAAATCAGAGCAGATTCATGCCCTCTGTATTTCTTTCCACTTCTGTCTTAAATAGTAGTTTATATATCTATTTATATTTACATTTTAAGCCCGCTCGACTACAAGGAATATGCTATATGTATTGCTCTGGCAAGTTTTCATAACCATGGGCCAACACCTTACTCATGCAAATAGTCCTATTAAAGGGCTAGACCCTGACATCCTTATTCATATTGAATAGGGCCTTAGGCCCTGATCTGGCAAAAGCTTAAGTTTAAGCATGTACCTAGATATTTGCAAGATCAGGACTTATTCCAAGGGTAGCTATACTGAAATCAATGAGACAACTCATAGAGTAAAGCTACTACTAAATACGGATAAGGACAGTAGGAACTAGTCCAAAGTTATTGTATTGTATTGTAAATGGAACACTAAGTTAGAACTCCTAGAAAAATCATGAATTTTAAGAATGGAAGTGCTGACAGCCTCTCTCCATTGCTCTGACATGCACCATTAAATATCCTGCTTTATTCCATTTCTCACATGGAATAAAACTAATGCAGCAAAGTACTTTGGAGATTAAAAGTTCAATGTGCTAAATATTCTTATTGAAGTAGTAAGATGGCTAGTGCAAAGATTTTTAACATTCTCAATGTTTTGTTTATTTATTTTATGGCACAAGCCCCATTCAAATTATTATGCTGCTCTTCCAAGGATTTCAGTTCAAAAACATATTTTTTAAAGAACTTAAGAAAAGAAAAGAAAAATCTAGGCAAAAAGGAAAATACTGAAAACCCAGAAGTGAATGAGTTAACATTTTGTTGTTATTGTTGTAGTTAGCGTTACACCAATGCCAGAATTTTAAGGGAAAGACTGAAAAGAGCCAATTTTTTTTTTAATCTTTTTTAAAAAAAATCAGGCCTATCTGTCAGAGTGTTGTCCAGGCTGGGAGAACAGCACCGGCAGGAACCTCAAATTCCTGACCAAACCCTCTTCCACACAATGCCTCCTGAATGAAAGGAACCCAGGCCTGGCAGAGATAGCCTGCTGTCAGGAACCAGCCCTGACGTTTGTGGACAGACAGGGCTGGCCTTGCAGGATGTCAGAGCAACAAACTGCTGTTCGAGATACTGGATTTTCACACACTCTCAGCCTGGATGTTTTGCTCTTCAGGTAATTAAACAAGGAAGCAGGGCTGATGTGTACGAGTCTGACCCCGGTGCTGTGGCTCCATGGTTCTGCATATCAACTTCCGCAAGAACAGCCTGGAGCATCAACAGAATCTTCTACTCTCTCTCTTTCTTGCCCCCACCCTGCAACGCCAAGCTCTAAAACAAGTTCTCTCTGGTAATGTGTGCTGCTGTCTTCTTTTTTTCTAATTAAGGAAGACTAAATTACTTGTACAGTCCCACCAGCCTTGCTGCCTCCTTAAAAAAAAAAAAAAAAGGAAAGAAATGGTTACATTCCGATTGATATCCCCATGCCTTTTATACATAATTGTAACAACAGCAGTAGGTGGATGATATGCTAAATTATGTGCCCAAAGGGGGAGGGAAGGAACCCTATAGGTATATACTTTTATTGGCTCATCATCCTAAATAAAATTACTTTTGAAAAGTGAGTGTTTTATGATTTGCCCAACCGTTGCTCAATATTTTAAAAATGAAGTTATTGTAATTTAATCATCATTACTGGAGATGTTTTAGTTTGAGAACATGTGATATATCATATAGAGCTGTAAACTAGAAAAATGGCTCCATATTTTCACTCTTTCCTCCCCAAAGAATTTAAAATCTGGAGTTATTAGCTAATAACTTCTAAATTGCTTGCTGTAGTCAACAGAGAGATTCCTTTGTGACTGAACTCATTTCTATGATTTTAAAATAATGTTTACACAAAATGATTTTAAAAGATACATAACATATTCCTGCTTCTTTTGAAAATCCATAGACTAGAATATTGGCTGAAAGACAGACACCAAAAGAGAGGAATACAAAAACATGCCTGCTTGTCTGTGTTGAACACAAAGAACATTAAATGAAAACAACTGGCATGCTGCCAAATTCCTATAGAGGCAAAGAGATTCAAATAAATTGATTTCACGCATCACACTGACCTGGGATCAGTGAGCAGTGGTACAATACACTCAGAGCTCCATGTGGGGCAAGCCCATTAATGTTATCAGAGCCCTAGTATATTACCAGGAGAGAAAGAAAAACAAAACAAAACAAAACCCCTCTGCAAACTCAGAAAATCTTTTTGAAAAAATAACTTGAAATCACTTTGTTTCAATTATTAATAAAGATATAAATTTGTGAAAGCAAACAGTCTGCACCTTTGAGATTACTGAAAATATATTTCTTTCAAATTAGAATTTCTATGAAAAGCCATATTTATATTACACACACTCACATATACAGTAAATGCACTCAGACATACATGCTGAACTTATGCTATATATTTTTATATACACACATTCTCTACACTTTCTACTTTTGACCATCGTTGCCCTCAAAATTAAATTCTTCTCTTTGAGTTTCCTCTTTTCCCTTCCTCCCTCCAATGTTTTATAAAGATTATAGGCTATTTTCTTTGTACTTCAAAAGCTGGATTCCTGCCCAGTACTTTCTTATTGGCTCAGAAAGTAAGCTGAACAGAATGGTCACCACTTACAACTGTTCTATCAACTTTACCTATAGAAAAAATGTATTTTTGGAAGTCATGAGCAGTGATTTTCCTGTATATATACACACACACACACACACACTCAAAAATGACCCATTAGCAATCTGACTTTCTTATGATGAGTGAAATAACCCATGTGTGCTCTTGTCATCCATCTTTGTTTTTCATTAAGATCTCCTACACTGCAATCAAGAATAATGCCAACAAGCCACAGGTGTGCACCACATGAACAGATGAAAATCTGATTGTAAGGGGTGTGATGATGGTTCTCTATCTATAATACATTCATCCCAAGGTACTCTTATACATCTGTTATATGTTAAAGGCTTTTTATTTAAATTGTAGCCTTAGAGAGATTTATGCAGGCAAGCAACTACTACTTTAAAGGGCAAAATAAATAAATACATACATAAATAAAAGACAGTGAAGTAGCAAAACCAAGGGTGAGGATGCATGCTTATCACAAATGAAAGGAGTTTAGTGTAATAAGAAGAATATAAAAGGAATGGAAGCCATTTAGGAGTCAATTTAACTTGACTCCACCATCTTTTTATTTTGCCTTTATTAGATACTGGTACCAAGCAATAAGTGAAATATTTTGCTTTATAATGTTGACATTATTACCAAGGTTATTGCAGACAGACCAGCAGGGATTGGTCCCTGACCCATCTCTATTTTTCATGAGCAACCAGATGAAATCTATACCCTTCAACATCCATCTGAAAAGGCAATGTCTTCCAACCTTAATGGGGATTAAATACATTTGTGAAACTGGGATGAAGGTGGCTAGATACATTGCAATTATGGGGCAAAGTTATCTAGAGCAAGATGATATAAGGTCATTATTAGATTTCAGAAGACATATGATTCCATTCTCGGCCAACTTCTTAACTTGTTCAGCAACATTTAAACCCAGAACTTACTGGAAGTTTAAGGTCACTGGCCAAAATTTTCAAATTAAGGTGCTTACAGTTAGGCACATACATGTGTATTTAGGCACCTTGCTAAGTGGCCTGACTTTCAGCAGTTGATGAGCATCCCAGCTCTTACAGAGATCTAACAATGCTAACAATCACCAATCAATGTTTCTCTTATCTAAGTAGCTACAGAGCAGCTTATCCATGAAAGACTTTAGTATTCACACATTAAGACCTTGTCTATATTAGAAAGTTGTATAGTTAAAGCAGTACAACACCCCTAGAGTAGATGCAGTTATATCCAGTTGTATATGTATAGAGGTACTGTATACCAGATTAGCTATTACTATATGGAAAGGGGAATAAGCTACACTCGTATAAAATGACTTTATATTGACATAAATGCATACACACTAGGAGTTGTACCGGCGGCTTGACTTGACCCGTAGCTAAGGAGGTTAATTTCACATCCTCCCCATCCAATCAGACCACTTCATTGGCATAAAGCAAGATCATTCAGGCTTTATGAGGATGAAGTAAATTTCAGCCACACCACTATGCAGCAACAACAGGAATGAAGAACATTAGAAGACATGCATTCTGCCTTGCAGTACATTTCCATTTCTCCTACATGTGCTGTATTAGCAATAAACCACAATAAACTATCCATTAGGCTGCTACTGTGGTATACTTCAGGCATGAAACGCCTTAATTTTACATATAATTTGTTTTTAAAAATCCTCTATAAAAACAATATTGGAGGAAGATATATGCAAAGTACTGTTCCACTATGAAAAACAGTCCATAACAGAAAGATAAGAGAGCAAATAGTGGGGAAAACCTTTTCACTACTAATTTAGCAATAAAAACATATTATATGGGAGGAGAAACCCTGGTAGAGGGGAATTAATTCTTCCTCCAAAGCCAGCTATGGGGATCAGGAGCACAGAGAAGCGGCTTGCTTGCTTAGGACTGACCTAGGAATTAGAATTTAGTTTAGAATCCCAATTCTGTTTTTTAAATTATTTTAAAGGGTGCATTTATCCCAGTGTACAAAGCCCACACCAACTCTCCACACTATCTAGGGGTTTAAAGTGGTGATGAAGGCCTTCTGTTGCCCCTCTGAACGGGGATGAATTTCACAAAGGATTTCAGCTGTGGCAATGGGGTAGAAGAGAGCTGAGATGCAAAGTGACATAATAGGATTTAGCTGCATTTAAAGTGTCTAAGACTTGAAACCAATGAGAGTTGACTGTAGGATTTGGGCCTATGCTTGTTGTATACTATACTTTTTACGCCATCTGCTTGAACAAAGAAAGGCTCCCATTCTGAAAAGCTTACCTGTTTACCCAGAATTATTTAAAATCCATTTAATAAATATTCTGTTATTCTGCTCTCTAGACAACTGTTTCAGAAAATACCATTTCTTACTTACAATAAACACTGGAATTGTGGTATAGCTTTCACACTTTAACTCCAAGTTTTGTTTTACACATATCAGATTTTTTAAGTACACCAAGGAATACTCCATGACAGAAACAGAAAAATATCCAGACTTGATATCTTCTTATTCAAATCTATCATGGATTCCCTCTGTAATGTATTTGCCTAATATCCTGTCTACACCATAAATACATCCATGTCCGCAAACCTGGTTACAGTTGCCACATGCCCTGTTTTCAAACATTGTTCCAATTTGTAATGCTGATGGGACCTTAACCATGCTTCACAACCTGGCTAAAGCCATGTTTGTAACCAGATTAGGGGATACCCATATTGTATAATTGTTTTCCAGATGTGGCTGAATTTGTAGAATGGACAGGGCATTAGGAAAGTGCAATGCTGACTTCTTTTTCCATTTGTCCTGGATTCTTCTCCAATGATATTAAAACAAAGTCACGAATATGAAACATGAAATTTGATGAAGGCTTTTTGGAGGCTGATATGGGGCTGCGAGGGGAAATTTCTTTTTTTAAATTACAGTTTACAAGGCAAGGTACGGTAATTAAAAATAGGTATGTAAATTATAAAAATCAAATATTTATCTTTTCCTTACCTTGACAAAATTCAAAGTTCCCTTTTTTCCGGCAGTCACCTATCACTAAACTCAGTGCTCTCCAAGTGTTTCTTTTGACAGATATCATTCTCCACCAATCGCTCTGCTAATTTCCTCTCTCCTTTTCTGACTGGGACAGATATTATGTTCACCAGCCCAGAGATCAATCTTTTCTATTGACAACAACAAATGAAAAAAAAGAAGCACATATCACAGCCAGTTTGAAGCACCACACCCCTTTATTTGCATAACAGCAGGACTTTTTTTTAAAAGGAACAGAGATAAATGCTGTCATTCTAAAGCAATCATTACCCACATTTTCTCAGAAAAATAAATGTTATTAATTATTTGTAGAAAAGCTGTTTTATAAGTTAACACTTTACAACAGTCCATGCTATAGATAGTAATCAAACAAAGGATGAATGCAGACTACATGTCAGCATCTCATCCCTAACTCATTTCTCAAAAAGGTGTTTCTAATATATTTCATATAAAATAATAATATATACTTTACCTGGTCCAACAGACACACTACAGAATCACCTCTTAAACTAATGTGTTATGACCTTTACATTACACACAACACTGTTGTCTCTTCTTATGAGTAAACAAATTCCAAATAATGGGAGATCAAAAGTCATGCTCCTCCCACCTCTGAAAAACCACCCCAACTGCCTCAAAACTGGGCTACTAAAATACTTCATCATTAATATTCATCTATATTATAACAGGAAGATCTAGCATTGCTATAGTTAAGATTGTCAGCTTTTCCAAGACAGTGCTATGTTTTACAGGCCTTTCTAATTATGGTAGGACAGAAAGATTTTCAGAGTTAGGCACACACAATTACATGCATGCTTCAATCTGCATCTATGGATCAGGTATCTGAGGACATAAATTAGGCATGCATACAGGTCTGGGCACAACTACATGCAGATAACTGAAAATCTGGCCCAGCATTTCTTCTGGCCTGGATCTTATTGCACAAAATTTGTACATGGCCCCATTTTCAAATGATCAATTCATTTTTACATCAGAAACCATAACCACTTATATATATTTTTTTTAATTCCTTACATTTTAAAGTTAAGATTTACAGAATGAAAAAGTTTACTATTTAAAGTACTTTCTTGAGTTTACACTCAATTTTGGTCTCAGTCCTGCAGCCAAACTTCTATTGATTTCAATGAAAATTACAATGAATGTCAGGACGGTAGTAGTGGACCCAAATTTTGTCAACTGTTAAGCTTTAGATGTAGCATTTTGACATTGGCATTTTGAAAATGACTACTGAAGTATGGCTAGGGTATTCAGCTTGCATGCAGTAATTACTTCTATAAAAAGATGTTTATTGCTATTTACCAAACTCTGCGTTTGTTACCATATTTACCTAAGAGGCAATAAAAGTTCCCTTTTTATCTGTCCTCTAACATTAATTGTATGCTTTTTTCAAATGATCCTTGATATAAAACAACTTACATTTCCATGAGTGTATACAATATTATTGTGAGGTGTTTTTAAATGAACACTTAGGGCCTGATTCTGACACTCTTGCTCAGGGGTTCTCAAACTGGAGATCAGGACCCCTCAGGGGGTCGTGAGGTCATTATGTGGGGGGTCACAAAGTCATTACGAGCCAAACCCCACCCCAAACCCCGCTTGCCTCCAGCATTTATAATATGTGTTAAATATATTAAAAAGTGTTTTTAATTTATTAGGGGGGTCACACTCAGAGGCTTGCTATGTGAAAGGAATCACCAGTAAAAAAGTTTGAGACCCACTGCTCTTGCTCAGACTGAGGAGTATTTTACTGAGCAAGAGGTCCTATTGATTTCACTGAGATTGTTCAAGAAATAAGGTTCTACTCTGCATAAGGATAGCAAAATCTGGCCTGTAGTAAGGGAAACATAAAAACTTACTCTGAATAACATTATTGCCTAACCGAACTCCAGGATAACAGCTTGAAGTGTTATCTTTAATCCAAGTTATAGTGCTAGTGTCTAGGTATTTCAGTAAATAGAGTATGGAACATACTTTACAGAGAGACTTTTGTAATTACCTAGGCCAGTGGTTCCCAAACTTGTTCCGCCGCTTGTGCAGGGAAAGCCCGTGGCGGGCCAGGCCAGTTTGTTTACCTGCCGTGTCTGCAGGTTTGGCCAATCGCGGCTCCTAGTGGCCGCAGTTCGCTGCTCCAGACCGAGGGACGTACTGGCCGCTGCTTCCAGCAGCTTCCATTGGCCTGGAGCAGCAAACCGCGGCCACTGGGAGCCGCGATTGGCCGAACCTGCAGACGCGGCAGGTAAACAAACTGGCCTGGCCCGCCACGGGCTTTCCCTGCACAAGCGGCGGAACAAGTTTGGGAACCACTGACCTAGGCACACTACAACTGTTTAGGAAGGTGTTTCTGCATCCATTACCTAAATTTGGACTTATGGCAGACTTGAAGCATTAGTCTCATATTTTGTATTTAACAATATTACAATTAATCTTTTAACAGGATGTATCCATCTTTTGTTAATCTACTAATCTTGCCACAATAAACAGGTTCAAATATGTTCATTTAGGCAACATATAACATTTTATTTGAATCTACTGAATAGTGTATTCCTTTTCATGAAGTAGGGGGGAAAAAAGGTTTTTTTAAAAACTCTTGCTGCACAAGACAATGTATTTTGAGTATCTTCCTTTTAAAAATCATATCCTCTCATCCTATCTTTTTAAAATATGTCTTATCTTCCTACTAGTTCTCTGTTCCATCCCCTTGCGCACCCTTTGTATGTGCTACACTTTCCAAAGTGATAATAGTATTCTGATAAATCTATGGTATGGTTATATATGTTGTCACTTTTTACCTCCTGATTTATAAATTCTTGTTACTAGAATGTACATACAAAGTGTTCTGAAAGCTAAATTCCACTCAAAGCAGAATGCCTCAAACAATTTGTAGTCCTACAAGACTGTTATTAAAAAAGCTCAACATGTTGTATTACCATGGAAATTGTGGAAAACATACATTCCCAAACAAATATTACTTTTTCTCAATGGTATGAAGTAATGAAAACCACATGTGTAAATCTGCGATCCGTGCAGTAGTTCAAGCTGCAGCTAATACAAAATACAGAGAGTGAACTCTGCCATATAAAGGATTCTTGTTACAGAAATATAATGTGAAAACCAGATGCAGACAGAAAACCTTAATCACAGATGGGAATGTAATCACTGGCATACAGAATACTTTTTTGATCAATGTTAACCATATGCGAAATGTATTTATTTTCTAAGGAATGCAATAACTTGAGAGAGCCTTCTATTTGAATTCGGTTAACCTCATATTCACAATGCTTTTATCTTACTCCCTTCTCCCCTCAATATATAAGCTGAGCCAAAGTTTTAAGAGGAAGAGTCATTGGCCCTGGCAAATCATTCTTGTATCAGTTTATCTTTCAAAAATTTAATAGGATATAAAGACTACACATATCAGAATCAACCTCAAAAGAAATCAAATGCAGTTACCCATTACTGTATTTCTCAGTTATTGCCAGAAATCCCTTCATCACCTAAGCACACTTCTCTAGAGTATTATATCACCATTTGGTTAAATTTTTCCTTTAGCATAATTTGTAGTTCTTCAGCAATGCAGCAATAAAACCTTTTTTTTCAAACAACTTGGTTTTCAAATCAAAGCTGAACTCCCTATTCTGATGAATCTCCTTCCCTCTTTATGAAAAGTAAATGGTTGCAAAAAAAAAGTGTTGTGACATCAAATTAAAACATAAGTTTCTGCTTGAAGCACGTGGCCTTTATTCTAACTATAGGAAAGCATGATATAATGGTGAGGTGCTGAGCACCCCCAACTCTTACTGACCTCAGTGGAGTCAGTGGGAGCTAAAAGACACTCGGCATTTAGCACGATCTGCCTATATAGTACTGAAATTGTTAATTTACATCGTGTCCATTATGTGGCCCAAAACTCAGATGATATCCTATCCTATAACTGCTGGATGAGGGTAAAGTTGCCAACCTGTTGGTTTTTATTGCTAGTGAACTAAAAAAGCAATTTCTGTTCAGCTATCAAAGAAGATGCAAATACTACAATTTTGTGCACTTTTTATTCAAAAATATGTAACTATATTTTAAATTAGGTTCACCCCTCATGCTTCTAACATGTTGCCAGTACAACCTAGTATTACAAAGGTTTAGCACCCGCAAGCTGTATCATGGAATGTCAATCCTATATATAGTTTGTCATCTGGTGCAGGTTAGTTTCATTTTTCTAGATAGTAATTACAATTGGTTATTAAACTGGACTGCAAACTAAAGACCAATGTAAGAATGGATTGCAAGTTTTAAAATATTTTAGAAACGGCTTCAAGAAAATAAAAAAGAAGAAAAAGGTCAATGAGTTCTATCACCTTTGGCTTAGTACTAACTCCCATTAGCCTTAGCCTAGGTTAGACATGTACATCAAGGGGAGGACAGACACCTAAGGTATTCTGTCACAGGACTCACGGATCCTACCATGGTTTAACCTAAGGTGCCGCACAAAACATTTCCACTCAAGTTCTTCAAAGACATTTCATGTAATGTTCATATCCCCTATGTGAAGCTTAAAATAAGCTGTTTTCTATGCTCATATGTAACTGGCTTTTTTTTATTAGAATACTTTTTACTCTGTCGGTTTTATGTATTCTTCAGGTAAAAGGGGCACTTAAAAAAAAAATCTTGCCTATTTTGACATTTTGTTTTGGAGGAAATGCTAGTCAAAACCTTTTTTCCCCGACAATGTACAGCATTCTACTTCCAAAGCAAAAGTGATGTGTATTTTAACATGGTATACTTGACTTACTTCAGAACAATTATGCTTAAATTATTAACAGTCCCTCTCAGACTTTGACCAGATATATATTTTATTTTGCACAATTTATATAGTAAAGGATGCAGGATATATTTAAATAGGAAAATACAGCCTCCCAGCTGTAAAACAGTTCCACGTAATAAAACACAGAGCGAACCATGAAAGCTCTTGTTTTGTGTAATTTGTGTGTGTGTGTGTCTGTCTGTGTGTCTGTGTCTTTTTTCCTTATCTAATTTCATCTGTGAGAGACTGTCCCTAGAGAACAAGAGAAGAGAGAACCAATTATATCCAGAGGCTGGTTTCTCCAAAATGAAGGCATCTGTTCCATGCCAATGACTTCCACATGGAAGAAAAACAGAACTTTGAAGGCATCTGTGTTCCTGGTTGACAGTCACAGATCTTAGGGTTTACTGTAATTGCCCAGCTGCAAACATGATTTGGTTGCTGCTGTTGTTGTCAGCTGATCTCATCACACACAAAAAAGAAGAAAGCTTAAGTCTTCTTTAAAAAAAAAAAAAAAAAAAAAATCAGTTCCTCTATAGTATCCTGACACTTCTTTCCCTTTTGATGAAGGTGCCTTTAATGGTGCACTTGATTTTCTTGGTAGAAATTAGTTGTAATGAGTGTCTTAATAAAGACGGGAAATTATTTTATTGTGCAAGTTTTCTGCCTAGAGATATTATTTTTAGGTAAAATTATTAGTATAAGGTGTTCATTACTTACTAGCAATTCAGTGTGGTATTTTATAGGCATTATTCAGAGACTAACATGGTTCACCAACTGCTTAATCCTGAATCTGACCTTTTTCAGATAAACAGTCCCATTGAAAACAATGGGACTGCTCTCCTGAATAAGGGCCCTGGGATTGCACACGGAATTCATATGGCAGAAATAACTAATGTGATTTTCATAATTCAAATCACATCACTTTCAGTGAAAGTTGACACTTTATAAGAGAAAAAATATATAATGCAATGTACTGGTGGTTCAGAACCATGCTATACTGCAATGGGCCTTTATGTATATGACATTATGACACCTTCTGACATCTTCAGTCATATACACAAAACTCCTGCTACTCTTCACTGTTAAAAACTGAAGAAATAGCTAACAAAAGCTTTATCAAGGGCAACTAGCTTCAGGCAGACATGTCCATTTTGAAATATCAAGACCCTTACCAATTCTCCAAAGGCAGACAGCTCAGCACTGAAGCCCACTTTAGGATCTAAGGACACTAATAGTGCAGTTGCAATGAAAATAGTCAAAACTTGATTATCATAAGTATAAAATATATTTACATACTGTAACCTACACTTATCATATAATTAAGGATCATGGCTCCAGGAAATGTTTAGAAGAAATGTTCTTTCCTTTCCTTCAAGATGTTCTTACAGACCTGGAACAAAAAATTCCACCTGTCCTGTATGATGGAAGCGCCTTGCTTTGTCTTTCTTCCTTACTTTCACCAGGATCTCTGTGTTATTCAATGGAATCCACTCTCCAGGACAGATGGAATTTTAAGGCCTGATCTTGATCCTTTGAACTCAATAGCAAAACCTCCCATGGACATCCATGGGAGCGGGATTGGGCCCTTAAATCTCAAAGATTGTAATAGATATTTACTGATTCTCTCTAAAAGCTGTTGTAGTTGTGTTTACTGCAGCTGTACAAACACTATTCTGCAATCCGTTAGACCATGTCTTACTCAAAAGTACTTTTAATGCACTTTAATGTAATGGTTGAAACCCTGGCCCCACTGAAGTCAATGGGTGTCACCCAAAATGTATAAGCATACATTACTATATGAACATACATTCTCTATCACCCATATTTAATTCCTCAACATCACATGCAGTGCAGCATGAACAATTCAGTAGGGATAGATCGCTTATTTTCCATTAAGACCTGAGCTAATGACTTATCCCCACCTAACCTAACAAAGATGAGAATTCATGTTACAAATTTGTTTCTCATCTGGGGACAAATTTGGATCCAGGCTCAAAATGAATCCAGCAGGATACTGATAAGACCACAGGGCTGAGGTGGGAGGAAGGAGACAATGGAGAGTACCTCCAAAGCAAAGCAAGAGCATTTAGACGTTTTCTGGAAGAACACATTGACTGGAGAAAAAGGTTACAACCCCAAAGAGATAAACATCGTAACTTTGGCACCAGTATATTCTGTTTCAGCTTTGTTCCTTTCCAGTGGTGTTTGCTCATCGTTGTGCACATAAAGCATGTATAAAAATCAAAAATAAAGCAGTGTGTAGTCACTGGTAGGATGTTATCCTTGCTCACCTTCACTTTGCTTTGACACTGGGTTCAATATGAGTTTCCAGCATTAAATGGTTTGCTGATGGTCTTTTCAAATAATGAATAGCATGGTCTTGAAACAGCCCTGGCTTAATGTTTCCTAAGAGTCTGTGATTCTGCTAATTAAACCCCTTTCTACAACATTCCTCTTAAATACTTTTAACAATGCCATCATTAAAAAAACAACCCAAAACATCCTGGCACCACTATTCTTTGATAGCACTCCCTCCCCCCCAGGTGCCATTATCCATAAACTTATTGGCAGAACTCTCAGGTTTCTGGCACCAGTATGCCTTAATCTCTTTGGCAGCAAACTCCACCTGGATGTCACTGGAACTGCTCTCCCTTAATCTCTGTTGGAGCACTTTTCCCAAATATCCTTTGCCATAATATCATTCCGTCTCTTTTGAAGCATTCTAATTATCTCATTTTCTGGCAACAGTTGCCCTCTATCTTGCTGGCAATGCTCAAACTGGTCTATGGCACCTCTCTTCATGAAGTTGTTCAGCATAAGTGTTCAAGAATATTATTCTAACATTTAATAAGAGAAATTTTATGACAATATCTTAGCCACTCAAACTGGGTATAAACATGTCCCATGGTTTGAAATTTTATTTTATTTTATCCTACTGATATGACTGAGCCAGTGGGGAGGAAAAATATGGTGGCAAAGCCTTAACCACTTTGATTCTCAACAAGACAACACTGTAAACCTTGGAGTTACTAGAAGCCACAGACAAGTTTACTCAATATTCCAGCTTGTCATGAAGAAACGTTGAAACAGCAGTCTGATCCCGCTGCTCCCAGGCAAATGAGGGAATGATACACAGAAAACAGAGTATTCAGCCAGAGAATCCATTGTGGAAAGTCTTTTGACCTAGCGAATCGAAACATGACATTTGAACCACCACCTAGGGAGGCGACTGTGTGGTCATCATCAGTCAGGCAAGAAATGTAGTCTATAGCTCTTCAAATAAAATGAATCACAAAGGGAACCTGCTTGGTGGTAATGACTAGTACTTATGCAAATTGCATATCAACACCCGGCTAGGCAGACATATTAAAGCCTTCTGCAGCTACTGAACTAACTATGGGTCTTGTACAACAGATTTTGCTCATACAGCCACCTCTCTAGGTGGCGGTCAAAATTTCTGGTTTCTACTCTCTGGCTCAGAATGGCTCTTTCATAAATGAACTAATATTTTTTATTTTGTCACTGGAAGTAAAAAAAATTTACATGCCACTGTTTGTGTATTAATTCCCCTCCACTAGGTGGAATCTTATCTTTTTCTAGATAAATAATAGCAGCTTAATTATCAAAAGTACCTATTATCACCTACCATGTTTTCTTTGTGGTGATTCATTTTATCTTACAAGCCACAATCTTACCTAACTAAAGAAGTGCTGTTAGATCAGCTGCCTTCTTGACATAAAAGAAGAAATCATTAAACACCTCATGACGTGAAGAGTGTACTGTTAATGTACTGCAATATGGAAGACTGCAGTAATACTACTGTTACAACACTACTGTATTTTTCTATTTGTAGGGGCCTTGTATCTCAGCATACTCTTGAATGATGATGAATTTTCAAGGCAGAAGATAGAAAAATGGAAACAGAAAACTATATTTTTAATAAATCAGTAAAATAAATATCATGCACCACTTGGACAATTATAAAAACAGATAGTTGGTGAATTTCGTTAACATTCTTGATAAGAGCATATAATATCTTACATATCTATGATGCCTTTTATCCTGAAGTATCACAAACTGCCTTACAAAAACTGAAATATGCACAGCATAAAAGGATTATTTCACCTACCATTGGTGGAGTGAAATGGGGCAACTGTTTAACAGTGTACAGCAACACTACACAACATTTTAGGGCAGAAAGTGAAGGAATTCTGTTGAAATTGTTGTGAAAATGTTGATATCCTAGCCAATTTATCTAATGGTGTTAACACCCCCCTACTGGTGTGAAAAGTACAATGTAATTTTATGTCTAGAAGGAGTGAGCACCTTGGTTTTAAATCTTTTCTGAAAGACAGCACTTCCGGAAGCATACTATCCTGTGGCATTAGTTTAGTAATGTCTCCAAGGGGAAGGTTCCATCAACTCAGTCAGCACTACCATTTCACTGTTACTTGGTCTTCCATCTAAAAACTAACCAAGCCAGGCCTTAATTAGCTTATGAACCTTGACAGTATCAGATCACAAGGCAGTAAAGCCAGCAGATCTTTTGTTTCCATGAGCTACCATTCTCCACTTCTTTGTCCTATGTATATAAATCCAACAGAAGATGGAATTTGATGAGGATTAGCTCTGTTGCAGGTAGGGGATGGGAAGCAAGTTTTGTATTTAGCAGAATGTTTGTTTGTGTCAGGTGGAAGGTGTAAATGGCTGTTTAATTTAATTTTTGTTTTTGTAATGTGTGTCAGCGGTACCTAGAGCTTTTGATAAGTGCCCCTTTTTATATTTGTAGAAATCTAAAAATAAATAAATATCAATCTCTTTTAGTTAACGTAAGTGAGTGTGTGTACCTGTGTGCCCACACTCACATGAGTACAAGTTATAAAGAAAACATGCAGCAGACATTCACTCAGACTCACACAAACACTAACCTCACACAAAATCTAGTCAGTATTTAATTTTCAGTGTATCTAATTTTCTTTAATCTGGCTTTTTGTTTAACTGTGACTGTTCTCAAGTAAATATTATTTAAGATGCAAAAAAATTATGATCAGATTTATTTCTTTAACTGTATTTGTTCATGTGGTATTTGGTGTGTTTACCTATAAAACAAAGTAGTTTTAACCATAAAATAAGGGACCAGAACCTTGGGCAGCACTGGGTTTTAATTTTTGCAGATTTTTGAAGGTCACTTTGTGACCCTGGGTGATTCACTTCAATCTCACAGTCAAATATAAGTGTAAAACCAAACTGGAGCAAAAACAAGATCCCTTCCTCCCATGTATCCATGATGCCCAGGAACTGAGCTCCTGGCTAAAAGATCAGAATTCAGCAGCTAAAACCCATTTTAAGATTAAAACCAGGAGGAGGCACATATCCTTCTCTGTGGCAGATAATTTGTGGTGTTGTGCTTACTATGAAATAAAGAAGTACATGAAAATCTCTCATTCAGTACTGCATATATTTGCATATAGTATTTGTACATATACCCAAATATGTGTAGTACAAAAGAGAGCTTTTGTAGGTACCACAGTGAATTACCACTTCTTTATTAAGACTCATAATTAAAACAAAAAACAAACAATCCCCTCACCACTTTATTAGCTCAAAAAAGGGAATACTTTTCCCTAGAAACATATCTGGTAAAATGCTCACCCCTTCCTGCCTCTCCCCACCACCAAAAAAACCCCACCACCACCAATGTGGTGCTTTCTATGTTCATAAAACTCACTTGATTAGCAGCAATACAGAAGCGAACATTTTTGTATGTAAGCACTCAAGCATAATTTAATCATTTTATTTAAGCATGGAAAAAGTTGCACTGAAACCCCATTAACTAAAACATCCTTGATTAGCTTAAACTTAGATTTGCAGGTATAGGAAGAGTGAAATAAGCCAAAGAATGCTCTCTGGTCTCTGGAATATCCTTAACTTTACATAAAACATCTTGACAATAAGTAAAAGCTATATTGTTGGAACAGATAACAATTAATAATTATGTCTTATAAGGGTTTTGGGGGGTTTTTTTTTTAATAAAATTTATTCCCCAACTTAAATCTTTTAAACACTATACTGATATTTGGCTACCAATACCATTTTTATAATCTAACAAGATAAAGTCCTAATTGCATAATACCATTTTATCTGCACAAGATAAAATTTCCAATAAACAAAAATGCACATTAGGCAGGAGATTTTTCAGAATAGATTTTTTTTTTAAATAACCCACTTGCATTAACAAAAGATTGCAGTGGCTTCCAAATTATAGGGTGTTATTTTTAGTGGAAGTAGTTCAATATTCATATTGGAGCAGATGTAGCAGTTTAACAAAACAGCTCTTCAAATCCAGCACAAATTGAAAACAGGAAAACTGATTGCATTTTCTCTTATCACTTTCCTTTTCTGAATTGACACTTTTGGCCTTCTGAAAATTTACACATGGCTTTCATCTCAACAGCACCTGCTGATCAAACAGAAACCTAACATTTTCATGAAAATGGTATAAAGGACTAGTTTTCTCCTTACCGTCTTTAAGGGCATCTGCAGGCCACTCAATGGCAACAATTGTTGTGTTGATGGCACACTCACAATACATTTTATATTTTCATTAATTTTACCTTTTAAAATTAGTTAAATCACTAATGGCTCTTTCATATTAGCTCTCTGTTGGCTTTAAATTAATTTCTGTCTCAATGTCTCCCTGACACTGATGGATTTAATTCTTCAGGCAAATTTGGCAGAATATCTAAAAGATTTTGAAACAATAAGGAATAGCATATATTTTGTGGTCATGAGATCATTACAAATACTTAGATAACTCTATATACATGTACAGATGTATGCATACATATAAATATGCACATACAATATTATTTATAATGGGCGAAAAAGAAGAAATATTTAATACCATAATATTCTTTCTGTATATAACCCCCTCTGCTTTACCCTAAGGCAACAATGGGCGCGGGTAGACAAACTGAACTCATTTTAAAGTTGTCTTTTGTTTTTTTACACAATCTACATATCAGGTGTAGGTCTGGCAGGTGCTTTGGAGCTACCCAGGCTGTGGTGAACAGATGTCATCATAGATGAATATGGTAAATTACCCAATCAGCCATTCAGTTCAAATATACTTGTGTGCTTGATGCAAAAGTTTGAAATATCTGGACTTGTATATAAAATATGAAACAAAGTATGTTGTTATCCTTTCTGCTTCTGATCTGGTAAACTCTGAAGTGCAGCAGCAGGTAGCAAGGACCTTCTTCCCTTATGCACAATTCTTAGTGTAATTAAAGATCCTTCTTAAACCTGCTATGTGTCAGTTTTTTAACTGATAGAGCCCTAACCCTTCTGAAGTACTCTGCTACCATCCATTACCATTCTGCTTCAGTGATAAGGCAACCTGACGGCAGAGATGACATACAGTAATATATGTGCCACTCTAGCCAGTTGGTTTGTGAATTTCAGTGTTTCATCATGCTCACTGAGGCAATCGCAAACCTGAAATGTCAATACGTTCAGTCAATGGAAGTAAAATAATGGGACTCTATTGTCTTACCCTATCGATCTGCTGCTGTCAACAAGGATACATGCTCCCCTGGCTTTAAACAAATTTTAATTAGGCTTTTAGTTACTGGATCATATCTATCTATCTATGCAAACATTTCACAAAGTGATGCAGCAACAGAAAGATTTTAAACTTTTATATACATTTTCAATGACCAATTGTTGATTTTTGTTTCAAAAATAACTCCTTCTAAGGAGATTTTAAAAAGACCACACAGAGAGAGAGAGAGAGAGTTTGCATTCATGCCTACATCAGGTAATTTTAAACTGATGGAGAATTCTCTTAAGTAAACCAAAACTATCAAACTTCTAAATATATGAAATTTCTCTAAGAGGAATGGCATTCATCTTTAGTACGCTCCAAGTTGAGACGTCTCCAATAAAACAATTTGGAGGGTTGAAAAAAATATTACAAAATTAGTGTTTCCTATTAAAAATGCGGATGGTAACAATTATCTATCCCTCTTCCTCCCAAGAAAGCCACACTTGGAGTACAAACAAAAATCTCAGATGTCTGATTTAACACACACACACACACACACCCTTAGGATGTTATTTGTTGTTTTGGTGTAGTGGACCACCCCACCCCCACCAAAAAAAAAAAAAAAAATCAGTGTGCACTTACAGAAACTCTGCTTTCCTTTCCAGCATACCAAGGACGTGAGGGGGGTGAGTAAGTGGGAGATAAAAACACTGCAGCAGTCCCTCAAAATCAATCAAAAGCCTCAGCAGCTCTCTCCCTAAAGAGAGCCTATTTTCTACCCATTCTCGCCTAATAAAATAGCTAATCAAGTCGTTATGCTGCTTATTTGCCGCCCCCATCTATTGGTTTTAAAGTCTAGGCGAGACATCGTCTATTGTTCACCCGCAGCCCCCTCTCCCTCGGTGTCTCGCGCTTCCCGAAGCCCGGCCAGCCGGGGCCAAAGGAAACCCACGGAGAGATCAGGGGGCTCGTCTCACCTTCGCGAGTCCGGGCTGAATAGCGGAGGTGCTGGGCGAGAGCGCCCGGGCCAGGACTGCCGCCTCCTAACCCCGCACAACAAAAGGCAGATCCCTTCCCTCGCCGGGCTAATCTCGCCGGGTAAATTCTCCGCCAGCTACGAGGAGAAGATAAGAGGTTACATCTTCACTTCGCCGGGCTCCTATCGACTTCGGCATCGTTAGAGAGATGGGGGGAGCCCCCCGTCTCCTCCCCCCAGCGCCGGAGATTACCTTCTGGCGGGGGGGGGGCACCGGCCAGGGCTTTGTATCCATTAAACACACATCGCCGCTTATCGGAGGTAAAAGGCTTGTCAGGAGGGCACTATTGTGTGTGTGCGAGCGAGAGCCAGGCAGCGTGCGGCCGGGTGATTACGGTATCAGCGCGGCCCAGCTGGAGGCAGGGAAAGCCGCCGCCACCACTGGGGGGGCGACACCCACAGGGAGCTGCTCCTCCTGGGGGGCCCCACGCCCCGCACAGGAGACGACCAGCCCCCCCCCGCATCAGAGTGGCAGCTGCCTGGGCCACAGGCCTCCTAGTTGGCAAAGCAAGAGCCATCATCTGAAGGCCCAGCCCAGGCCCCCTCCCTGACTGGCTGGAGAGAGGTCAGGCCTCACTTTTCTTTTGGGTGGGGGTAGATTTCTCTAGAGCCCCCCGTTTCATTCACTCTCATTTGGAGAGGGAAGGCAGGTGGCCCTGGGATAAGGGGCTCCCTCATTTTGAATGCTCCGGCAGGTTTCAAAGTCTCTCCCTCTGTCTGTCAGCCCTACTTCAGCCCAGCAGGAGGATCTCCTGCCTCAGCTGCTGAAACCCTCCTCATTCAAACTGCCCCAGCCCGAGGCAGCCCAGAACCTGCCCAGCAGACCAAAGTGCCTTCCCTACTCAGATCTATATAGATCTCACTCATCTAGCTAACCCAAAGTGGGAGCTCTCCACCAAAGAAAGCAGCTTCCCCTGTGATTTCTGTGAGTTCATTTGTAACTGCTGGAAGTTCTCTTTCTCTCTGGTCCTACCATGCAAGTAGGAGAAAAGCTAAGGTACCAGTGTGGTCCTTGAATGTTTTTATTTATTTGTTTTTTGGTTCCCAATTTGTTTGGGGAGTATCTGACATAAACTGTTCGTGCTGCTCAGTGCAGAGAGTGCCCACACCAGACATAGCAGGTAGGCACTGTTATGTGGCTACAGCTCAGCACAGGAAAATGGTGAACTAGACCACGTCCTATAGCAAACAGATTGGTTTCTTTAAAGATATACATCCACGGTTCATTTTTATTTTTTAAAAAGCTGATTGGATGAATCCAAGAGGCTATGTGGTTAGGTATTGGAAGGGAAGGCTGTACGAGCCACAAATGGAAGGGGCCAGCAGAATCAGTGTACCAAGAGCAGGTTGTTAGGCTAATCTTTTCACTGAAATCTAAAAGTAAAACAGTTCTCTCTCTGGTAACAATTTATTTTTAAGGAAGTTTTGCTTCTCTTGAATGTCTGTGGAGCAGCAAAGTGAAGGCTGAGATCAGGACAATGGCAGCACATACAGTGGAGAGAGGCACGCATTGTTTAGTGACGCACCCCTTCCAAAATCACCAGGCCAAAATAGCAGAGTTTTTCCACAAGAAAAGAAAAAGGGGATTTGACGCGTAATACAAAGTGAAAGCAGACCATAGATGGGGGGAAGGACCTGTGTGTGTGAAAATTGTGTCATTGCAATGAATGTCAGATAAAAAGGGGTCTGTCACAAATCTTCCACTAATCCAATAATGTGAAAACCTCTTGGTATCACTGAGACATAGCACAAGGTAAAAAAATTTTATTCTTCATAAACCGCTGCAACTATATAGTTAGTCCTAGAAAGACAGTGATTGGCAAATTTTCCTAATACAAAGGGCATTTGACTTTTAACAAGATAATCTGTGGATTTTACGTATCTAATTTAACACCTGATTCTTTAGACAGTTTGCTTTCTACTCTCAAAAAGAACCACCTTTCCCCACCTTCTATAGTTGTCAGTTGTGTTAGAAATAATCAAACAAGTCATATTAAAAGAAAAGTTAGTCAATACATTTGAAGCATGGCTTTTTTGCAGTTAATGATGTATTCTGTGCAATTTTAGTGGAAGTTAATTAAATAACTCAATATGCAAGGTATCACTGCACCCTCTTCCCACCAATGTTCTCTCAAAATATTATCTAAAAACAGGGGATGCTCTATTTATTAGAAATTTTAGGGGGAGGGGTTCCCTGCAATATTATACCATTAAGATCTGCCAAACCCTTATTTTCCAGAGTTACTATATATGCCTCAGATATACACTGACATTTTTGGCAAAGAGTTTTACTATAAGAGATGCACAGTTCTCTAGTGATCAAAATCCAGGATCCTTTCTAAAGCAAATAATTTGCTGTGAAAACACTCTCAGTTAAAAATTAAAGCAGTGTATGGGAATATGATCAGAGTACAAATGTATAACAGAAGCAGTGTTCCATAATCACAGCTGTCTCAAAGTCCAAGCTGGAGCTAAAAATCTTAATTTCAACTGACTGTTTCTTAATAATGGGTTACCTTCTCACAAAGCATAAAGTCCATCTGCCCCTGGCAGATAAGTTTTGAAGCATTAAAATAGATAAAAATCTAACATTTTCTTTTTTGCATTGAATATGTGAATTCTAGCATGCTATAATGTGAGAATTCCAACATATGACCATTATGGCATAATATCTCATTGCTCAGCTTGTCATTACTTCACTTGTAATTCTTATGTTAATTATGTTCATAATTACTATAAACAGATGTGGTAGAAATTCATGTGACCTTTTACTGCAGAATGCATTTCTCACTCCTTTCACTTTATTTTAGCACATATATGAAACCAAATGAAAGAAAAAGCAATTTTGACATGCTATGTATGTACCTATTTAAAATTAAACATAATTTTTTCTCATATTCTTCAGTAAGAGGACCTTCTCTATGCCAGTACAATGAAATGAGAATTAAATGTAAAGTCTGTCCTGATATATATGCTTAAACCCTGTGATTAAAATGAATATTTTTACTAAATTGAGCTAAACCCGTAACTGAAGCCTAGAATATAAATGGAGTGTTGCATCTTTATTCAGCACCTTTGTTAATGCAGCAGTATTCTGCTTCACAACTACAAGTACATGACAGACATACAGCAATTTATTTTACTCACAACCCAACCATCACCCTCTGTACATAAACCACATTTACAATAAGATCACTATGGATTTCATTAGCAGAAAGCCTACTCAAATTTCATTTCTTTGCCCCTAATCTATAATTAGTGTGGACAGACAGGTGCAAACCCTTCTCTTATACAGATGGCTACTGGAAATGGTGCAAAGTAGCTCCTTGTGTTTAAACAACACACAGATAACCTGCTCTGCTCTTATCACTTACAATTACCTCCATTATACTGAGCTAATGTTTACTTTAATAACATGTCCACTGTTCTCTAAACACTATTTGGAAACTTTTATATCAATGGCAGAAAAAAAAGATGTAAGTCAATGTCTTTCAGATTAAAAGTAATCATTTTGTTTTGAAATCAAGTTCCTCTTTTTAAGGATAACTCTTACTTAATTTTTCATTTGATTTTACACCTGCTGGTCATTGTTTAACATGCAAAATCATGAGAGCTTTTTTCTGAGAGGTTTATGCTTCCATATATTAAGCTAGACTAAGCCAGTATTAAGTAAACAAGAGCAGAATAGCTATAGTTTTAAAACATGTCTTTAAACTGTAACATTTAATGTAAATAGTGCAAGCAGGATTATGTTAAAATTTAGTTTTGAAACTTGTATATTGTTGGTTGAACATTTAATCTCCCTAAACCTTTCATTTTATCAGATTTGTGAATATGAAAGGAGATTAAGAAATTTCAAAGGCTATTCTTTTAAAAATTAGTTTACACTTTTTAATACTGATACTATTTTCAGTGCTAGTGCTTGTTTAAACTCTTACAAATATCTTTAGCTAGTTACTAATTAAAGGCTATGTGAAACATACAGGACATTGCTAACTACACGTCTACAAGTTTTTGAATGAGCCAGATTTTAAAGGAATTCCCTCTATATGCCTTTAACCAAACCATGAGAATAATCTTTACACAACAGTAAGTACATGTGTTATTTCAGTTGATAAATTGTATGCAAAGATCAAGAAGCCTTAAGTTCCTACAAAACAAAGAAAAAGCTTAAAAAAAAAAATTGTGAAGCCCCCCCAAAACAACCTACCAATATACTTTTTTAATTAGCTAAAGATTTAACAGTAATTAACTGTAGCAAGTGGATTTGCAAGATGAAAATAACAATTGTAACTGCCTTCCCCCTCATCCCCACTGCAAATACTGCAGATGCCTATTTTTCCAAAGTGCCTGGCTATGAGGAGCTGTGCAGTCTGCATAGAACCTCAGTGAAGCAGGCTTTGCATTCAATGCCTGTCAGATGAAGTTCAGTTCAGAGAAGTGAGAAACAGGATTTGACAGGGAAGAATGTGTGGAACTGACTAGCCATTGACTGACCAGCACTCCAGGTGGAGCTTTCCCCCCTCCCCCCCATAAACAATACTTTTAGCATCAAACTCCATGTACACACAGGCATACACAGAGCTAAGTATACACAGATGAGACACAGTGTGATGACTTTGGCAAAAATTTGAGTCAACATTAAAGTGGTCAAAAATGGCAGAAGGCAATGTTTTACTTTAAAAAGATTTTGGAAAGTATTTAAAAGCTTGAAGCCTTTCAAGAAAAACAACTTGTGCAGCAGTTGCCAGCAAACAGTGACCTAACACTGCTGTCTGCATTCCATTACAAACAAAATGTTTTTTGTCTGTTAGACCATTCTAATAGTTTAGAAACAAAGTAGTGTTAGGTATTATTGAAATCATTAAAGCTGAGCTCCATAAGGAGCACTGCTGTTTTAAATACTCCTTGTCTGGTTTCAGCTTGCCAGATATTGACAATTTTTTTTACTTGTCCATTGTATAATTGAACTTTATATTGTGGTGAGGAAAAAACCTGATGCATGAACCAGAGTAACAATGATTACATTACAGGCTCAAACCTGATAAGCTGATCAGAAAAGTTCTCAATAATCAAATAAGATAGCTTCCTAATTAAAAGGCTTAATAGTGAGACTGCAAGATAGCTACATTATTTATATGACCTATTATACAATAGGCTGTTTATACTGTAAGGCATTTTCAGATAATTTTTCTTAGTATTTTTTTAAGTGGGAACCCCAGAAATACCTGGTGCTAAAAACAGAACATATAAACAAGGCAGCTGAACTTTAAGTCACTCAAGCGCAAGGAAATTCCCCGATCATATTGGATTTCCTAAGGAAATCAGCCCGGAACAAACTGAATGAGTTTTCAGACTTCCACTGAAAAGGTCAAGCATCAGCTTTAACAACCATTAGAAACCAGTTTCACTATTACTCTGTTATCCAGATTCACTAGAACTGTTAATGCCAAGCCAGATCAGAAGATCGGGATAACAGAATTAAAAGCTACAAAAGTCTACAAATGTCTCTCATCTAGGTTAGGATAAACCTCTTGCCTCAAACTGTTTTTATTAATCATAACAAAACCGCTTATTTAAACTTTCCACTGCATTCTGTCAGGATGTGGAACTGGAGGAGAAGGGGATACATCCTGCATACAGAAGTATTCAGAAAACGACATTCACCTCTAACTCTAACATACTTTTTTAGAAATACAATAATAATGTTTCTAGCTAGATATCAAAAGAAAAGATTTTTTAAAATTCCTTCAAAATTTGTGCAGGTGTTAAAATAAGTTTTAAAATAGTCAAAACAGATTAAAGTTAGTCCAAAAATGGGAAAAAAATATATCCTGCTTTGGTCAGCAACTCAGACCACCATCAGTGGATAAATCAATTTGCAGCAGCTGTGGACAGCCATTTAAGTCTGGGGCCTGAACAGATTAATTAGGGGAAGCGATGTTAAAAGTTAAAGGGGTCAGAGTTACATTAAGTACATGAATTTTTCCTGGAGCAAACCCCTTGTACTACATTCCAGAATACATCCTCTTGGTTAGTGAAGGGTATGCCTGTAACCTAATATTTGGCAAGGCAACTTAATTTTAAATATTTTTGCAGAAGATACAGTTTTTTCAGGTAGATTACTTTTAGGGAGTATATACCTAGCTTCACCCAAATATTGTAGATCATGCCAAACTAGTAGTGATTTTTTGCATCATGTATCTTTACTCTTAAAATATTAATAGGAGATTTAGTAATATTCAGAGGTATACCACTGTGTATTATGTACACATATTATTAAATATTTGCCATAACTTTAAAGTCCGTATACTAGCAGAACAAATACAGTGTTTTCAATTTTGTCATATTTTACAATAGGAAACTTGACTAGTTTTTTATGGAAAATCTGTTATGTACTATTTTACCAGAATCCCACATCTGAATGACTTATGTACACAATCTGCATCTTTAGCCCCACATGATGAACTGGCTAGAATAATAGGTCTTTTCCATATCTACATTTTATGATTCTATACAATTCAAAGACAGCAGATGTAAATGGACAGTGTCTGGGATTTTAACATACCCTTCATCTGCCAAGAAGATGGTATGATGCTGATCCTTGACAGGGTTGCTAAACACTAGTAATAACCCTTCGTGTTCTTAATATGATTCTAAAGCACTGAATGTTGATACTCCTTCGCCATTTAATCTGGAGATGTTCACCACTGCTGCAAATCGATTCATCCCGCGATAATAACTGGGACTCCGGACTAAAAATAGCTAGAGAGGAACTTTTTGGTGGGGGCGTATGAGGATGTTTTAATCTATCTTTACCTTCTCCCGCCCCTTGTTTAAACTTCTGACTAAGCTTAGAAGATAACATTCTGCCTCTTTTTTGATGGAAAACATTTCAGTATGTATCACTGTATTCCCCTTTGTTTCTTTATAAAATTCGGAATGACAGGAAGGTACAGTTTGTATGCATACATTTAACTGTCAATTACCATATAATAATAGAGTCGCCTTATCGGGGATGCCACAGTTAAGGTTGCAAGGCCCTTTCCAGACTAAACCATGTATTGGACCCCTTAAAACTTTGTCACTAGTGAAGGGACTCGAACGCACCAAAAGTCAAAGGCTCATCTAACAAATTCGCGTCTGGGTTCTGCATTCTTTGATCTCCCTTCTGGAAAGCTAAATAATGAATTACTGGAATCAAACCTTTTTGAATCAGATTAAAGATTATCAGCGTAAAACTGTGTTGCAACTTTAGAAATGCAACATATAATACTGCCGCATCGTTTTAGGAAGCGGATAGATTTTCAAGCTTGCCAAGCAGTTTAATACGATGTGCGCTCCTGAAATATTTCTTGCAAAACAGCCAGTAGTGATGTTGCCAACACTACATAATCCGACTATTGTAACGGAGGGGGGGGGGGGGGGGAAATGACCCGAAATATTTCAGGCATTCCAGATCACACTGGCCAGCGCTGTGATCTTGCAAGAAAAAAAAGCAGATTCTAAAACGAGACAAACAATATGACAATATGGTATGGAAGATGACAATGAAACTTGCTTGAAATGCTAATTTCCCTGCAAGAGTGGGTGTTTTTTCCCCTGCACTCTGAAGAGTTGTTAGTACAGAATTGTGCGCGGGGCTGTTGTTTTGTATGTGCATGCAATTCTAACCCTGCAGCATCGCCCCGAGTGGGTTAGTTACAGCCGAGAGCCCCTTAGTTAGACCGATCCTAAAACCAATCCTACAAAGGAGAGGAAAAGAACGGGGAGCCCGACTCCCTACCTCCCCCCCAGTGATCCGGGACCGGGGCTGCACGCCCCTTCTCGGTACTTACACTGAAAAGGACCGGAGAGTCCCACCATTCGCCACAGGCTGTGAGCTGAAAATAAAAGTTCCCGTCCTCCTTGGGGGAGAGCCGCCAGCCCAGGCTGCTGGAGGGCAGAGGGAGTGGGAGAGGGGAATGCAGTGCAATGCAGCTTCCCTTCCAGTCCAGCTGATCCACGTCCACAAAAAGTCAAAACGAGCCGAAAAGGAACTCCAGCCGCTTGTCAAAGGGGGAGCAGTGCGAGAGAGACGACTGGGTCCAGGGGAAAGGAGCAAGAACCACAAATAAAACAAAGTAGATAATTAATGCCCAGGTCCCTTTCTGTTGCTGCTGCAGACAAATATGATCTGGAGTATAGGGAATTGCTATTGTCAGTGGTGGTGTCTCTGTCTGTCTCTCTCTAAGACGGCGATGCATAGATTTGCAGGACTGCCTTGTGTCTGCCTTGGAAGAGAAGCTCCATGCAATGTCTGTGCAGATCCGCCCGCAGAAAGACTCCGCTGTGTCTGTGTCTCTCCCTCTGCTACCAGCCACCTCTAAAGTCAAACAGCATACTGCAAGCAGCCGGCCTGGCTCAGCTACCCAGGTGCAGGGGGGGAGGGCTTAAAGCAGTGGGAGGTGATAGAGGTAGGAGACATCTGTGTCGTGAGGAGGTTAGTGAGGGTCAAGTATATGTTAACAATAGGCAAGCACAGTCCCTCTTGGGCAGTCTGCCTACTCTTTCTTTCTTTCTCTCTCTTTTACTGGGTGGACATGTAACTTGCTCCCTAATGATGCCTTCCCAAGGCTGCCTGCTTTAAGAGTCCAGACTGCCCTGCAGTAACCCAAGACAAACACTTTCCCTAGCCATCTGGAGAGCTCCTGGCTTCTCTGCCTGTATCTCATCACTGTCTGAAGAGACAGCACTGCTAGAAATCAAGCCACTCTCAGATCTACTCTCTAATCCCCTTCTGTTAGCTGATTTTCAGTCAGACTATTTGCTTTCGCATTAGTTAATAGCCTTAGAGAAAACAATTATCATTCTCTTTTTCCCTTTGTTTTTCACTCCAGAAAGAGTACAGTATTGACGAAGGCCTCTTTCTCTTTTTAAGAAATATATGGTCTTTCATGTCTTGCAAAACCCATGTGCAATTTCACACAGGGAATTCTAGATTCTTCCAAGAGTAAAAAACATAATCATAACCAACTCAGCAGTGAAAATGAATTACAATATTCTACAATAAAGCAATACTAGAATATTAACAAAACATGAAGGTCAAATGTTGGATAAACATTTAAAAGAGCATGTATGAATCTGATGATGAATAAAATACTCAGCTTTTAATTTGCTGGGAAACAGTATTACAGTATGACTCAAACTACAAAATACTCTTATTTTTTATATCAATTTGACACTATTTGATGTACAGTGTTATTCCTACTGCATCTACACCTGTGGCCTGAATCAATACAAAGAAGACATGTCTGTGAAGCACACATCTTCTCAAGTAAAAAAATCCATGCAATTACTAGATAGGCTGAGACTGTTTTGCAATGTGTTTAAATTAGAATTGTTGTGACTATTTGGAAGTTTTATTTAACATCCTCCAAATGTCTAATGTTAAGTAAATGTGTTATAACACCTGACAGAACACCTTGCCAATATGCAATATTTATTCCCATGTGCAGGAATTATGGCCCTTACACACATGCAAACACTTACACACATACTTAACTTTAAGCACATAAGTAGACCCATTGAAGTCAATTGAACTATTCACATGCTTAAAATTAAGCATGTGCATATCTCCAGGATTGAAGACTATGATTATTATTAGTTTGCTTCTGTGATTAGCTTTTAACATTCCATAGGTTTATAAAATATGTTTATGTTTATAGTCTGGAGAAATCTACCCTCTCCACTGAAATAAAGAGGCCATGGCACTTTAATGGGCAGGTTGGTATTTGCTAATATGGGTTCAAATTCTACCTTGCTTTACATCCTGTTGTAGTCAGTTGAGTTTCATGGAGCATAAATCAGGATAGATCTTTCTCATTGTGATTTCAATTTACAAAAAAACTGAATTGTAAAAATCTAGCATTGTTTTCTAAGTTAAAATGATCATTTATTACAAACATCCCCTTCAAGTCAAAGATATTTGTAGACTTTTCCAGCAATAGTCTTTACATTTTAAATGCAATCTAAAAGTAGAAAAATGTTACACAGTATTTATTGTAACATTATCTGGTGAAAACAATACTTTTTTGGACATCTGTGATTTCCAGGCATTAGTTAAGCTTCACAATGCTTGTGATGTAGGTAAATACTTTCATCCCCATTTTGCATATGTGTGAACCGAGATGCAGATTAAGCAACTTGCCAAAGGTCACAGAGCAAGTCTGTGGCAGAGTTAAGAACTGAACCCTGACTCCCAGTTCATAACTTTAAAAAGTCACATCACTCCCTCCCTGTCAAATTTCATGCACATTCACTCTAAAAGATCAAAGTATTTAAATCTTTCAGCCACTTCCATATTAGAGGAAGGAGAAAGCAGAGGCCTGAGATTTATGATCTCCTCCTATCTCTACCAGCGAGACAGTTAGCAAACTTGGTGCAAGTGACTTAACATTTCCAGACCTTGTGTTCCCATTTGTAAACAGAGGAGAATATTTACAGTTACCACCATTTAAAAAGTCAACACTAACCATTATTGAATATTAGAGAGACAAGGCAATGAGGTAATATCTTTTATTGGACCAACTTCTGTTGGTGAAAGAGACAAGCTTTTGAGTTTATACAGACCTGAAGAAGACGAGCTCTGTGTAAGCTCAAAAGCTTGTCTTTCACCAACAGCAGTTGGTCCAATAAAAGATATTACCTCACCCACCTTGACTGACACGGCTACAACAACACAGCAAACAAGTTATTGCATAGTATTTCTCAGTACTTAGATAGGGGAAAAGCCTGCTCACATAAGAAGTTACCATTTCTCATACTCTGGTTAACAGTGACCGCTATGCTTTCCTCAGAATTGTGTTGTGAGAGTTAATCAATGTGCTTCTCAGATAAGAGTCTGCAAGTGTAAAGTATTATTATAATACTACAAAGCTAATGAGTGACGTATGGTCTCTTTCCTACTATTAGTGTCAAAACTTTCTCTTTTTACATACACTGCAGAAAGAAGGTGCATGTTGTGATACTGGAAGGATAAACATTTTATTTGAAAATTATTTAAGATTTCAAAAATATTGGATCTTTTTTCATAGTAAGCCCTGATATTGCAAACACTTAAGCAGGTGAATAACTTTACACACAGGAGATTTTTGCTACATGTTATGGTGAAAATGGCATGATTCATCTATGTGTATTATCATGTGATATTACATGAGAGAAAGGTAGATAAAAGTATAGCTGCACATGGAAATCAAACTGTGAAATGCCTCACTAGGCCTTAGGAGTATGACCAATTTTTGGCCATACATAAAATGATCATATGCTTACAGCTGAAATATGGTGTACTTTTTTTAAAGAAAGTGTAGTTATCTTGCATGCAGTCTACAGCAGCAGCACTGAAATGCTCAATGTCAATGATATGTCAATACACATTTCACCTGTCTATGCAGCTATCTATTGCTATCTAAAAAATATATACAGATATTTTCCTTCTCACAATTGTCACCTCCCTCCAAATCTTTTTAATAGTTAGTTAACTTCTGTTTATTATCCAAGTATTTAACAACTCTTTTTGCCAAATACAGTTAATTTAAAAACCAAAATGTTAAGACAGTTATGTGCTGTAACATGTATTTTCCACCATACACAAATTAAGTTTATAATAGGCATACATTTTTGGTGAATTTGTTTCTTCATTGCAGTGCACTCTACTTCAAAAAAAGCTCAGTTTAGCTCCCACTTAAATGCATTGGAATTTTGACATTCATTTCAATGTGCGTAGGATTGGGCCCAGAGTGTATGTATCATGGGTTACTATAGTTGGTATGACAAGTACTCATTTTGATTAAGTATCAAATGGTCTAGTCAGAACGTTAAGCTAGACTCTTGATAGCTTTAACTTATGAACCTTTCCCTTAGTCACATTTTTCAATTTTTCCTCTAATTTACAAGTGTATTTTATATGTTAGGGTAGGCCACACTTCATTTTCATTTCATTCAGTTCTAGCACCTTTTTTTAGGTCAGACATTACAGAGAAAGGGAGACAGCTATATTATTTTCAATAACGTTTATATATGCTTTCTTTGGAAAATCCTATACAATCTCTCTACAATATGAACTACTGTACGTCCTCCCTGATCATTGCATGGAAATGAGGCAGAGACATTGTCTGGTACATCCTGTGCTACACAAATCTTGCCAGCTAGGCCAGGATTCCACCAAGAGAGCTGAGGCAAAGAAATGCACTGCTACAGGCTGGGGACTGACTGGCTCAGTAGCAGTTCTCCAGAAAAGGACCTTGGGATTACAGTGTACAAGAAACTGGATATGAGTCATATTGGGCTGCATTAGTAGGAGCATTGTCAGCAGATTGAGGGAAGTGATTATTCCCCTCTATTCGGCACTGGTGAGGCCACATCTGGAGTATTGCATCCAGTTTTGGGCCGCCCACTACAGAAAGGATGTGGACAAATTGGAGAGAGGCCAGTGGAGGGCAATGAAAATGATTAGGGGCTGGAGCACATGACTTATGAGAAGAGGCTGAGGGAACTGGGCTTATTTAGTCTGCAGAAGAGAAGAGTGAGGGGGGATTTGATAGTAGCCTTCAACTACCTGAAGGGGAAGGGGGGTTCCAAAGAGGATGGAACTCGGCTGTTCTCAGTGGTGGCAGATGACAGAACAAGGAGCAATGGTCTCAAGTTTCAGTGGGGGTGGTCTAGGTTGGATATTAGGAAAAACTATTTCACTAGGAGGGTGGTGAAGCACTGGAATGCGTTACCTAGGGAGGTGGTGGAATCTTCATCCTTAGAGGTTTTTAAGGCCTGGCTTGACAAAGCCCTGGCGGGGATGATTTTGTTGGGTTCTGCTTTGAGCAGGGGGTTGGACTAGATGACCTCCTAAGGTCTCTTCCAACCCTAATCTTCTATGATTCTATGAACTACTGAATGAACTGCTTTTCCAATGAGCAGGGATAAAATGCCCTCTAACCAGTGCTTACTGATAACAGCAGAAGATGTGCACTGGCTGGATCGACAGCCTCCCCCCAGTCTGAAAAGCATGCCCACTTGTACATGCTGCAAGGGTTGATGTTACTTGGACATCTCTCTATTCAGATCTTTACTGTTTGCTTCTGAGGGTGCTTGAAACATGTCAGGCAAATTCCAAACAGAAAGAAGACACAGTACCTACCTTCAGGAGCTTGCAAGTTCCACTGACGTACATTTTTACACTCTTCTTCTTGCACAGCAGATTTCTAGCCATATGTGTGTGTTTGTCGTGAATTCCATTTTTTACTCAGATACTAACTAGAATGTCTATATGGGAGCGTTTCTACATCTTCGTTAGCCTCTTAGCAATACTAATAAACTTAAGAACATAAGAATGGCTATAGTGGGTCAGACCAATGGTTCATCTCGCCCAGTATAGTATCTTCCGATAGTGACCAGTGCCAGATGCTTCAGAGAGAATGAACCGAACTGGGCGATTCTGAATGATCCATCTCCTGTCATCCAGTCACAGTTTCTAGCAGTTGGAGATTTAGGGACACCTGGAGCATGGGACTGTGTCCCTGACCTTCTGGGCTAACAACCTTCTTTTATATAGAGCATTTCATCTTGAAGGTCTCCAAAGCACTTTGTAGACTATGTACTCACAGCAACAAAGAAATGCAGACACCTCTGGGTTGACAACTAGCACACAACACAACAGTGTCGGGTGGGCATATGTTAGCTAAGATCGCAAAGGCAAATCCTAGGTGTTGTCGGCCATGCTTTGTGCATGATGGTTTTGTGACATTGTTAACTTGTTTTCTGTAAAATATGGCTGAGCCAATCAAACCTATTTTATTTTTAAAAATGTAATGAGGGAACAGGCTACTGATTAAAGAGGCAGTATTAGAGAGAAAAAATTGATATGAAAACTTGCTAGTCACACCGATGAAAAAAATATCCTTTCTATTTGAATCCATTTTATATGCGTTTTATTTGTATACATTCATTTTTGGTAGACAGATTTTCCTACTTTATTAGAAAGAAAACCCAAAGTACATCATAATATAAAGCTGGAATTCAACTTCTCCTTAAACAAATAGGAAAACAACAAAATTGAAATAATAAATTTTTGTTTCCATCAATGTCAAAGAGCAGGAAACATTTTGCTATTGAGGTTCCTAGAAGCAATAAGTGCTATATTAACTGCCACATAACACACATACACTTTCACACAGGATACCTTGTGTAATGGGAAAACCGTTGCCCTGACACACACATGCATATAGTTCCTTAACTTCCCCACCTGCTGGGCAGCCACCTGCAATAAACAATAGTGGCTTATTATGAGACAGTAATAAAATAAGCAGTCACAAAGCTGTTTACCTAAACGAGACTAGAAGCCCCTCAAATGCTGAGCTGCAGGGAAGGGAATTATTGCCTAGTTGGCAAAGGGGTGAGCTTTCTTGTGACAACCCGTGAAGGCCAACAATAACACCTCTAGAGCATTTGTATTCTAAATATGCCTACTGTTTAAGTATATACACCAACCATCTGTAATATATATAGCTGCGTACAGCTACTGTAAAGTAATGAATCCAAGGTGTGCGATCTGTTCCAGGTTTTCCTTTGTATATGCACAACCTCCCAATACTAGACTAGCTAGAAAATATAGCAACATTTTGTATATGCAAAGGTAACAGCATAGCCCTCTTATCTATTGCAATGACATGTTGACAGTACATTATTCCAGTTACACATAAGTTTAAATTGGGAATATAAGCCTGTACTTCACCGCTGGCTGTTACCAACCAATGCACTGTGCATACTTGCTTGTAGAAAATCTGGCTCATTTAGATATCATAAGTGATGTCCTTTTTTGGTATATCAAAATTCCCCTTTTCCAGCTATAAATAAAAACAAATTGGCCTAGCTTGGAACTCTATTAATAACATGAACTTGGTATGATGTAATTGAAACCATACTTTCCAACCTCCCGAAGCTACTGATTCTTTTAGCATTAAGCTAAATAAATAAATATTTTAATTGCATTTCTCTGTATAACTTCTTTTAAAATAGAATATTTCTTAATGATAGTTTTCATTCAAGTGATTACTTTTCCACATTCAGAGACATATGCATTTCCAACTCTTTCAATCTATTTCCATAAATATTCCAGCAACCCCCTGGAGCTTTTTGGTATTCCAGTTACCTTAAAATTGTTCTTATAACTTCAGATTAATTTGCTTGTTATAACTATTTCTAAACAATCAGGATTAGATATTTCCTTGCACAGGTATAGTACTTGCATGACGGTTTTAGAAAAACACTTTAAAGAAATTCATGTTTTTCAAAAAAAGTTCATATAATAGGAACAACTGTGCACACCTTAACCTGGGGAACATACATTTAACATAAACTCAGTTATTTTATTTTAAAAATACAGTTAAGTATTGTAGTACTTATGTACAGATGTTTTAAAGTTTCAGACTACAGAGTGGAAAACTCAGCTAGATAATGGAGTCTGATACCACTCCATTTATTGGACTTATGTTTTAAAGTGTGGTTTATTTTTAGAATGAAACTTGTGGAATCCAGTTTGCCCAGCAATAGTAATTTGAAGATCAATAGCAACTTAAAATGTTCTCCCATATGCACATCATTACTGGGAGGATGCTTGTGCACATTAGTCACTTATTACTTCTGGTCCCAGACAAATAGAAAAGTAGAAGTAATAAAGAAGTGAATGTCCTATAGAGGACAGAATGATTTTTTCCTTTACTGTCTGTGATTGTAGGCCTTGTTTGGTTACTGGGGGAAAAGCTATCACTTAAAAAAAATTCTAATGAGAATTCAGAAGATAGGTGATATAAGTAAAGCACAATAAGTAAAGGTGGAAGAGCACATCACAGTTTGATAGACACCATTTATGAAATGAAAATAAAATAAACAAATATTCACTTTAATGTTGTTCAATTTACTAAAATCTTTACAGTTAAGAGTAGGTGAAAAAATGAACTTATCTAAGAGAAGGTAATTTAACAGGGCTCATGCATTCTATGGGTTACAAATAGAGATAAATTCTGCCACTCCTTACTAAAATTGAGTAGCAGCTTTCTCTGTGAGTAGTTCTGTTGTAGTCAATTGGAACTACTCTCAGAGTAAGGTACTACTGAATATGAGAAAGGGTGTTAAAATCTGCTCCAACCCAAAAAAGAATCCATTGTTCGTCTACAGGCCCTGACCCTATGATCCTATTGAAGCCAGTGTTATGGGAGTTTGGCCATTGATTTCAGTGGAGCAAGATCACACCTAGAATATCCACAGGCTTTCTTGCTAAAATATTCACTATTTCCACGTAATGTCCTTTTAGTTCACTGCTCTTTCCTTTCTGTACAGTCACTCACCTTTTAGTCATGAGTAAAAATAATAAGAGTAATACATTTTGCATTTATGTCCTGCAAGTCATAAATAAGAGAAGTCAAATAAATGAGGCATTTTAAGAGGGTTCAGAAGTGGAAACTATATTTTGTCTTCATGAGATGAATACATCAAAACACAGAAAAGGTTAGCAGCCTACCTAGATTTCATGCTTGCTCTCTGTCACTTGATTAAATTAGTATTAACTGTGTCACTAAGTTATCCCAGGGTGTCAGTAAAAGATGAGTACTAACCTGTCCTGACCACTCAGTAGGAAGCACACTGAGTTGTGGTGTGAAAGATCCATGTGTAGAGCAGACACTGATACTCACTTTTCAAGCTTCTTAAAAGGGCATTTTACACTGAGACTACTGCATATGCAAGGGACCCCTTCTTATCCTTTTTATCTGTCTGGATGCTTCTAGGGCTTCCATCACTCTTGTGCATCTCGTATCTGTTATTGTGAGGCCTGTGTGAAGAAGGAACTTATTATTATCCCCATTTTGCAGAGTTCCTAAAAGCCTGCTGCTCCTGCTCCCATTGATTTCAATAGCAGAAGATCAGGCCTTAAGTGACTTGCCTAAGGTCACGAACAAAGTCTGTAAGGCCAGATCCATTGATTTCAATGGAAGTTAGGAGCATACGAATCTGAGCCTCAGAGCCTAGAATTGAGCACATGTCTCCTGAGTCTCAGGCCACAAGACCATCTTTCCTCCACACCACAGATCTGTTCCCTGCATGTATTCAGAAGAATCAGATCTGCTTACTTTACTGTGAAAAGAAAATCTGGATAACCCTTATCATGCAGAAAAGGAAGCTCATTATGGAAGTATAGGAGGCAATCTCAAATCAATGCACAGATCTGGCCAAAACCCCACGTCACTGGAAGAAATCAAACCTCCTCACATGTATTCTTGGTGAAGATCAGGCAAAGCTGTGAAGTAATTTCTACAGTGATTGCAGAAAGCAGCATGCTTTTTATGCAGTTTTAATGAGCTGAAGGGGCAGTATTCAATTCTGAATCCAGATAGAATGAATCAGGCCTATAATTTGCTTCAGATTGGATAGCAATGAAGGCTCACAACATTGTCACCAAAAATGGATATTTCATTGTCAACTGATTTTGAGGATTTTCTGCCATTTTATGCTGAAATACCTATTCTCATGAAATTTCTTCTGGCTTAGGATCTGAGTTGGAACCAAAAATTTAGAATGAATTCAAATGCAATTCAGATTTGAAGTCTGGGGGGTTGGTTGGTTGGTTTTTGTGTGTCCATTTAGCAATTTAATGTTTTGTCTTCTTCACAATGTTTTTGCTTTTCTCTTTTTATATTTCATTGTTTTACATGAAATAAGGACAGTTTTAGTTTACATTGGCCACATGACAATGGTAAAAAAGCACAGAAGGAGTCACTCTTCTGATACTGAAGAAGGAACATTGTTAAAGTAAGGAAACAAGTATTATACATCAAGTTACTCTGCTCTCTCTCTCTCTCCAAAGTTCCTGCCTAGAACCAGCCCAATTTCACTTGGATGGCTTCTTCTTACAGATTTGAAGAAACAACACACATAACCTCACAACCTCCATTTCTCTTTTTGGTGTATAAATAATTTTTAACAAGAATTGATATTTAATAACAAATTGTAGGTCTGGCTGAGTCCCAGGCGTGTGGAGGGTTTTATTTCAAAGGTGAAGACTCCTGTTCAGCAGGTTTAGGATTCTTCAATAAGAGTAGCTCTGTACTTGGATCAGTGTCAGTTACCTAGGCTCTCATGGTGCAGTTATGGCCAATGAAAACAGCAGGTATTGTCTAATATTTCATCCTCATCCAGCTTTATCAGGACTAAATCTCCTAGTTTAAGCTTGAGTAAGCTTTGGGAAACATGCCAACAATTAAAGGAGAAAGCCTGAGAATTCTTAGATTTAGCATCTCTCAGTTCCCATCTTTTAAGCAGGGCCACTTAGAATGGAGATTTACCTCTAAGGCTGGCAGAGTTGTTCTGATCTGTTGACCCATAAGAAGTTGAGCTGGGCTTACTTCAGTGACTGAACTGGGGGTTGCCTTATAGCTCAGTCAAGCTAATGTGATTGTTTTGCTGCTGTTATAGAAATCTCTTAGCAGTATGTCCTGCTCTCTACACTTCCCTTGTGGGTGATGAGGCCTGGAAGTAATGTGTAGGAAATTGTACCATATCCCAAGCTAGCAAACTGTGGCTTGCCAGCAGTGAATTTCCTATGGAATGTCAAATTGAGAAAAGATGTGTTAACTTTTCTATAACTCATTGAGTTGTGGATCAAGTGAGAAGTAAGATTTCTACATATCTGGAGGAAAAAAGCAGTAGCTATCAGCTAGATATGTCTCTTTTCTTCAGATAGGACTGGTGCTGTTTTTTTAACCAAGGTCTACTGGATAATGCTGTGTGTATCAGAGGTTCTTTGAATTGTGTCTTTCTGGTCATTACAGGAGACTTCACTTTGTGTTTTTGGACCTGCCCTATGTGAGGCCACCACACTGATATTCAAGGTCATTCCCTGCATTTAGTAAGGTCCTGTTGCCTCATATATTTTTCTTAATATGTAATCTTGGAAGGACTATGGGACTATGATACAATTACCAAAGGCAATTAGGTCTTCAGTTTTAGAGAACTCCCCTATGGCATCCGCGATGCATAGAAGTCATGTGTGCTGGATGTGGGACCCATGTTACGTGACTGGGCCAACAATGTTTTATAAACTCAGATTCAGTTTGCAGGTGCATATCAATTCTAATTTATATGGTGAGACTGGCATGCCACTCAAAATGGCACCCACATGTGCTTCCATAGGTGCTGACTTCCCCTCTTTCCTGTGGGTGCTCGACCCCCGGCCCCACCCCCACTCCACCCATTCCATGAGGCCCCGCCCCTGCCCCACCTCTTCCCACCCCTTCCCCGCCCCTATTCCAACCCCTTCGCCAAATCCCCACCCCGGCCCTGCCTCTTCCCCGCCTCCTCCCCTGAGCGCGCCACATTCCCGCTCCTCCCCCTCCCCCGCCCCGGAGCGTGCTAACACTGCCAAACAGCTGTTTGGTGGCGGCCGGGTGGGAAGCGCTGGGAGGTAGGTGTGGGAGCGGGGACATGGCGCGCTCAGGGGAGGAGGAGGAGTTGGAGCGGAGGGTGAGGGGAGCTTGGCTGCCAGTGGGTGCAGAGCACCAATTTTTCCCCGGGGGTGCTCCAGCCCCGGAGCACCCACAGAGTTGGCGCCTATGTGTACTTCTATCTTGATCACGTGAGTTGATCTCAATAGTGAGTAGGGAGGCCTCTTCAAAAAGATATCAGCCAACACTAAGAACTTCCCTGGTGCATACTGCAGCAGGTTTATAGCTCTTGGTTTATATCTCTGCTGTTTGAGGGTTACCTCGACTAGGTCTTTACTGTTTAACAACAACACAAATGACTTGTGGACTGTCATGAGTTTGAAATTATCAAGACAGAAAATACCTTGTCAATTTTTCATGTACCCATATGGTCACCTAATATTCTCTCTATATTGGATTGTACTTGGTTTTGGCATCTGAAAGCTAGCTGCAACAATATTCTACAGGTGCTCAATTATGTCCAGGTAATTGAAATAGCACCCTACTAAGACAATAGCTGTTGGCATCTGCTGAAACATCTGTAGACTTAGAATCATCATAAAATGCCAGAACTGGGCATGTACTCAATAGATTCTTTAAATCCTCAAAAGCGCACTCCTGTGCTTTATCCCGTTTTTTCACAATTTCTGTTTTAAGTAGTTAATAAAAAGCTTGGCCTTGTTAACGACAGGTTAAGTATGAATTTGCTCCAAATTTTATCATGCACATGAACCACATAAGTTCTAATACATTTTTATGTGGTGGTATTTCAAATATAGCTTTGATTTTTTCTGGATCTGTTCTTACTTTCTTTATCAGTTGCAAGCCCTGACTACCATAGCCTATATTTTTCTCTATTTAGTTTTAGTTCTTGTGATGGTTCTTGGGGTATCCAGGACTGTGTGTAACTTTTTGTTACCCTATGCCTCCAGCATGAGGGAGTTTTGCTTGTGCTTAGCTGGTGTCAAATCTCTAACACCACTTGCATTTCAGCCCCTGAACACCAGCTTTCATTTGAGACCTCACATGACACTCTTTAGTGAACAAGAATGTACACACCAAACTCAAGAGATTTCGGTAACCCCTTGCCAGTTGGCATTAAGAGGTCTTTGGGTCACAGTCCTGGAGCTCCAATTATCTTCAGAACTGTGTTAACTCTTCTTCTTTTAGTGTTCCTCAGACTCCCCATAAACCAAAATTTTAGACTATAAACCTTCACTCCCTTCAGATTTTGTAGAATCTCATTTATTTTCCATCCAAAACTTTTTGAGATATATCTAGTGCCAAATGGGAGACGATAAAAGTGTTATCCTCTGAATGGTGTTATAAAAGTTGTCATATCAGCACTGTCAAGGTGGAGTGGAACTTGTTAGAATCCATTAGCTGCATCTAATGAGAATACTGTTGTACCAAATAATTTAGAGATTATATATTCCCTAGGGAAAAGAATATACCTTTCTCTCCTTAATGTTTCATTGAGCCTTGTTAGATCTCTGTCTGCTGATATATGTTTTCCCCATAATTTACACCATAGAGATATATTGACCTATTGGTTCAGTTTTGAGGTCTATTACACCATTCTTTTCCATGCTATTGAGTTCTTCCTTCACTTTTGAAAACAGTGGGTTTGGCATAATTGGAGATGAGATGAGTACACAAGGTCTGACTCCTCTTTCAGTAGGATTCATACTGGTTTTCCTTTAATCAGGCCAGTTCCACCAAACTGTCCCAACTTCCTCTACACATCGTGTGAGTTATATCTAAAAGGTTGCCTGTAGCAGACTGTTATAGTGGGCACTCGCCTCACAGCACTGCCTAGTGTCAAGGCTGGCATGACACCCCACATACCCGCGTGGCAGCCCTATGAGGAACTGCAGTTGCAGCCCTGTCTCAGTCACTGCCCCTTATGGGCTATCAATCAGTTCAATGAGGCTTGTATATACGAACAGTGCCTCTTCAGGGGTCTGTGTTATTTAACCAAAGACCAAATGTGATACTCAAACAAGACTTCACTCCAGCATCTTAGATAAGGGGCAGGTGGGAGTTAACCTGATGTGTCTACCCCTCTTGAATCCCTCTGTCTCCTCCATCCAGGCTCCTTACAAATAAGATCTTCCCAAGCAGGCAACCCTTTTGGAGTCAGGCCTCTTGCCATCACCTGGGGAAGTGTGGACCCTCCGGACTCAGGGACCCCATAGAGGTAAAACCACTGCAGCTCTTGTCTGGTGCACTGGGTAGTTCCTATGACATCTGAACCACCCACCACTGTCTGGTAAAGTTTCACTGGGACCAGTTCTCTCTGGGAGCTGGGATTTATAGCACTTTCCTTTCGGGAGCTCTTCCCTCCAGGAGAACTTTTCCCAGAGTTCCTTCCTGGGAAGTTCCCTAACCAACTCCCCTGAGAAGTCCCTCTTCTCAAGAGCTCTGTCTGTTTGCTGCCCTTCCTTGACTAGGCCATTATAACCTTTTATTAGTCCCAGCTGTTCCTTTGCTAATTAAATGCCACCCAGCCACCTAGGCACTTAACTAATCACAGGTGGATCTGAGTTGGCTCAGGCTCCACTAAGGAGAATATCACAGGTAGGCTAGATGCCTGACCCCCTCCGATGGTCAGCTATCCTGTGGCATGGCGCTATTAGAAAAATGTGACAATCACATACCCCTTGTCTTTGTAGCTAGTGCCAGATTTGAACTGGCCCAGGAAATGTATCTGCCCACATAATCTATTGAACATTTCCCTGGGCTTTTTCTAGTTAGACCTAGGGGCTGAACTTAAAAATCACAAGTCACCTCTGCCCCTGAATCAACTTTTAATTTAACAATGGAATTACAAATCTTGATATTAATGTCCCAAGACAGTTCTGAGTGTTGTCTTCGGACAGAGCTCCAGTGAAATAGGTCTCACTCACCTTTGTTTGGGTACCACCCTGTGGTAGATTAAGGCCATCTCTACACTACAAGCTTTTGCCAATGCAAGCTACATCAGCATAAAGCTTCCATGGTTAGCATATCACTCATGCGAGTGCATACATGGCTCCTTGTGTTGGTGCTGCATCGACTCACAAGGATTACTTGTGCACTATGAGTAGGTATCCCAGTGTGCAACTTGCCACCGTCATGGGTGGCGGGGGAACCCCCACTTTGGGGAGGCTAGCCTGCCAGCCCTGCCCCTTCCACCCAGGGCCCCTCCCCCCTGCACACATGAGCCCTGAAACCACCCCCCACATAACAGGAGGATCCCTGAGCCCTCCCCCCCGTGACCAGAAGAGCCACGACTTGCCTACCCCAGGCCAGCTCCCCCAGCGCCAGGCCGAGCGCCATGCCAGGCTGCTCCCCCCGCGCTGGGCTGGGACAGCCCCCCAGTTCTGGGCTGAGTCAAGCCGACCCCCCTCCCAGAGCGCTGCCCTGGGCCGGCCCCAGCGCCAGGCCGAGCTGCTATCTCACAAGCACCAGGCCGAGCCGCTCCTCCCCGCCCCCTGCCTGAGCGCTGGGCCGAGCCGCCCCACACCCAGGTGCCGGTGCCCCCTGTGCCTGGCCAAGCTGCCTCACTCCCTCGCCAGACCCCCGCACCCACTGCTTGCTTGCAGCATCCCTCCTCACTCCCCCACCCCCGAGGAGAAGCAGAGTGGACCTTGGGGGTGAGGGAGGTGGAGTGCAGGTAGGCAGGCAGCAGCAGCAGCAGGCGGTGGGTGGGTGGCTTGCAAAGGGATTGTTGAATCTGTAGGTCCACAAGAGTCTGCAGCATCTGTGTTTGCTGCTGGAGAAGTCCCATTATATCATGGTGCATGTTCTTCTCCTTTTCTGTTGGGACTCCTGGGCCTTTCCCTTGTCCACTCTTCTTTTTTCATACAGTCTGAAATATTCACCCTGCAGATCCTCCCTTCCTGGTCCAATGCAGTACTGGCTTGTAGGATCTCGCTGAACAGTCCATCCCAAGTCCTTGTCTTTCTCCTCCTTATCTGGCTCAGCCTTTCAATGTGTATGGAGGGGGAACCCCTGAATGCCACAATGGCAGCAGCTACAGACAAAACATGCAGTGGTACCATTATCTGTATAGTCACAATGGAAAGCAAAAGTTAAGGTCCAGAACTCCCATGCCCTGCTCCCCTAAAGTTTTAAACAAGATATGCTTACTGACACTTCTGCTTCGGAGTGCTTGTGCACGATACCACTCACAGCACCAGCCATGGTGAGTATGGCCTTCCAGGAGTGAGGGACTTGAGGAAGGAATTGCTTGGTTGCATGAAACTGTGAGTATAGGGCAAAGGCACTGAATGCTGGCACCATTTTCCAAAGCAGTGGTGGTTTTAGCTGATATTTCACCCCTGAGGGTAATAAAGGCACAGAAAGCAAAGCTGCTGCTGGTGTCCCGAAGCCACCCAGGCCTGTATGCCTCTAGCTGGCAGTGCCAATGCTAGCCCATTGCAGGCCCTAAGCAGGAATATTTTTTGGGCCCCCAACACAACACATACTAGGGGGTCCCCCTGAGCTGCTCGGGGCCCTAAGCAATTGTTTAGTCTGCTTATGCCTAGCACTGGCTCTGCTAACTGGTTTACTGCAGTGGTGCCTGCCAAAGTTATTGTGACTGGGGTGGGAAGTGTCCTACCGTGGAGGAAGAAATAAGGCTGCCATACCTAGAATCCTTTGGGAGAAGGTTGCAGAGTACTTCCATTAAAGTTTCATCGAGATCTCTTAGGAGGATTCAAGGACATCCCTGTAGGCACAAAGAAACTGCTCCTCATGGGCCCCCCACAACTCTACAGGGAAACAAAAAGCAGCTAACAATGCTACCTCTTTTGGTTGTACTATTACCTCTTCTAGTAAAAGTAAATTAATGACAAGCCAATAGCTGTGCCCTGATAAATTGGGGGCACCGTCAGTACATCATTGTAATGGGAAATACCTTTACACACTTACCTGGGGTTCCTTTCCCTGCATCAAGCTCGCCTGTGCTCGACTTCTGGGACTGACTGGACTGCGATGGCATTTCAAACAGTTCCTGGCTCATGACATAGCTGGATCCCCTCAGTCACATGTCCCCCATCCTCCTTCTATTACTCCTCTTTATCCTCCCTTGTCACTGCAGGGTCTATGTCTTGGGGTCCTCGGAAGTAACCACAGTGCTGCAGGGTCTCTGAGAAGTATTGCATGCATCTCTTTGTAAAAGTGGCGGCTCTGTGACTCTGTACCAGATTGACTGTTGGCCTCCCTGGCCTTCTGGCATGTCTGACACAGTTCCTTTGCTTTAACACAGCACTGCTGCTGATTTCTGTCGTACTTCTTCTCCTTCATCCCCTGTACAATCTGCTCATAGACATCCTCAAACGCCCACACTCTGCCCCCAGGGCCCCGCTTCGCTGGAGCCGCTGGGCTTCAAGTGCTGGGGCCACATCGCCCGCCTTCCCGGGTCTGCGGCACCACTGCGTGCTCTCCCTCCCAGCGCTCCGGGGCTGGAGAGGCTGCAGCAGTGCCACCACGTGCTCTTCCTCCCGGCACTCTGGGGTGGGGGGGCTGCGGGCACTAGCCAGCCTGGGGTGGGGGCCGGCGGCTGTGGTTAGGGAGGCTCTGGGTTCCAGGGCATGTGGAAGGGAAGGGGCCTCAGATGGAAGGGGCAGGGCTGGGAGCTAGCCTCCCCCAGACAGTGCTGCCTATGCCCAGAAGATCCAATATCTCCTGTCTACTCCGGGCCGGAACATGTCTGGACCATGTAGCCCACATGGTTGACTGGGATGTTGTACACAACAATGGAGAGCTGCTAGGTGTGCTTACCAAGCTGGGCAATCAGGAAAAGATATTTTAATGTGGGATTTTTAAAGGGAGGGGAGGAGGCATCTAGTCTCCATGATCCCTGGGCAGTTTGACTGGTGCCCCCCCCCATAATGGGGAGGACATGTGACCTCCCCACATGACTCCTCCCTGCCCCGCCCCAGTCCTGGGCCCCCGCACTCTCCCCATCTCCTCCCCACCCCACCCCACGTTACCCGGCTCAAGCTGGAGAGGCACTTGACCCTGCTGGAAGAGGGGCACTTGACCCTTCGTGCCCCTCCCATGAGTCGCCTCTCAGTCAGGGCTGGGCATTGTGGGACTGCTGCTGGAGTACTGTTAGGGTTGACATAGGTAACATAGAATCGCCATTCTCATTGTGTTGACCTCATCACATCAACCATGACTCAACGCCATTCAGGGAGGTGGTGTTACTGCCTCATCATAATGGTGTGCTTACATTGGTGGGAGCCTAATGTATAGACACATGCACAATTAGGTTGACTCAAAGTGGCTTATAACAGCCTAACATTGTAGTGTAGACCAGGCCTAAACAAAAACAAAACAACAAAAAGTCACGTCCATGGACTTTTAAAACTGGGTGGGGAAAAAATCCTTTCCCCTGATAGGGTTTTATTTCAATTTGCCCAAAGAATTGAGTGTCTCTTATAAATTGAGACTGTCATTAGAGATGTCTACCTCAAAAAAGTTAATAAACACAAGAAAAAACGAATAAAGTGTTCATAACTCAGTAGAGACAGTCAGCACAGACTGCATCTTTCCAGGTATCTCCCCAACTGTGCAGGGATTATACACGTCTATTTCCTAGTATGTCTTAGGGCAAGTCTACACTATCACTTAAGTCGATCTAACTTATGTCGCTTAGGGGTGTGAGAAAGACACCCCCTTGAGCAATGCAAGTTACAGCAACCTAAGCTCTGTCCACACTTACGCGATGTTGGTGGGAGCTTCTGCCTCTCGCAGAGCTGGAGTAATGCCGATGGGAGAGCTCTCTCCCATCAACATAGCACGTCTTCACCAGACATTACAGCGATGCAGCTGCATCAGTGCAGTCAGTGCAGCTGCGCCGATGTAATGCTTCTAGTGTAGACCTGCCCTTACTCTGGACTAAGACGCAATATAATTGCCTTGGTGAATTACATTTCCTAGCCTCTTTTGCTCTCCTGATTCTGAGATCCAAGGGCCAGCCTGTTCCTCCCTCTTGGAACAGAGGCCTGGGACAAGAAAGCCAGGGTCAGCAGCATGAGCTTCTTTATGAATTCTAAACTGTTTCCCTAAGACCAATTTCTTCACTTTGGTGGCTGCAATTCCTGTTCCTAACGTAGTATCACAAGACAACCTGAAATGAGGTAACGGTAGCCCATAAGCCCTCTTTTAAACCTTAAAGGGCAAGTACATCTGGTTACCCTCCCCTCTTCCTTTGCTTTGCGAGACACTCTCCCACGTGTCTTTTTTCCCCCTTACATTTCCAGTCTTTGGGCATACCTCATCTGTCCTGTATTCTCCATTACCCAAGAAATCCTTAAGAAGCATTTTCATGGCACTTCTCATTTTCCTACTGGAGTGTTTTCTTTGCCACCAGTACTTTTTGCATCATCCTTCCACTGCTTTCTTTCTGAGTGATTTGCATTTTCACAAGCTGTGTCAGTTGTGCCACCTTTTCCAAACTCAGTTCAAAACATTAGCTGTAAGATTTCTGTAAATTCCTTGTTTAAAATCCCAGGTCATCTCTTCCAAGTTCATCCTTACTGATATAGAAGCCACAAAGGTTAAAATGATATGCATTTCTATTTGGAATAAAATGCTCATCAAACATTTTAAGGACAATGTCACAGTTATCTTCTCCTTCCTCAGCAAAGACAAATGATTTATAAATATTTTCAACCTCAGTTCCCATTGCATAAATTATTGTACTGACATTAATGTATGCTGACGTGTACTTCACTGCTGTCTGTGTTTAGCTTCATTGCCATTTGCAATGTGGTGAACCACTCCTTCCACTCTTGCCATTCGAACCGACCAATTATCAGGCTGGAAATCTGGTTGGTTGAAGTTCCCACATATTTATACTGGTTTAATATGAACAAATTTCTGACACCAAGTCAGATAACAATGTAAAGAACCACAGAAAGAGTTGCTTTTGTTTAATACATGTAACCCTTGCGCCAGGAACGTGTGGCAGCACCCAGGGCAGATTTCAATGTGTTATGGGGTCACTCTTGAAAAATAAATAAAACTATGGCTCAAGCTCTCATCCAGAGATGTAATCTTATTTCTGGCTCTGAGGAATAAAAATAAAACGTCCCCAGTCACATTTGCACGTTTCCCATCCCTCCCACCCTGACTCATAAGCTCTGAGTAGTCCTTTGAGACCAAGGAGCACAGAAATCTCTTTATTTGTGAAAAGAGGGGTACACAGTCAACAGAAACATGCATCATATGTGTTATTTTCATCATCATATTCATATAAGAAATTGCGCATCCCCAATTAATACATCAAGAGTTTGTTCAACCTCCCAGCCCCAGATTATAAATATCAAGCTTATGGAGGTCCAGAACCCTGTCTCACCACAGACCCCACCCAATGAAAACTCCATTCACAAGTTGAGTCAGTCCCAGTGGTAGCTAAGAGGGAGCCAGGAGTGGATTCTTTGCCAGTCTGCTCCAATGTTCAGTTCAATGATTTCACCAGGGCATATCCTGCACAATTTCTTCACCCCATCATGAATACGCTATTGATAATAACCTATTATCATAATCACACATCAAAACAAACAAATTCCAATGAAAACAACAAAACTTAGTACATGGAATTATGGGTAAACCACATTATAATTAATGAAAGGGAAGCTGATTAGAACTGACTTTTCCTTTTCTCCTCAACAGTGGATGCAAAGAGCTCCATTCCTCTAGGTCTGCTAGCCATGGGGCTTACATATGGAACAAGGGACTTTACGAGGAGAAGAAAAACTGTATTATCCTCATCCCTAGATCTAAAGTGTGTCTCTCAAGTAATACCTATTTACCTATACCTTAAAAAATACATATCAACCAAGCTTGGTTGTACTATTAAGGTAATTCCAAAGGATAGAAATCAAAATAATTCCTGTGTACATTAGCTTTCTGTACATATCTGATATTCTGTATATCCTGACTTGGCATGGTTTTGGCAAGCTAATTTCTTTGTTCTCATGTTATTGTGCAACAATATAGTTTTGGTGTCTAACAATAATTACCACAGAGCATTTCAGAGACCCTTCCCAGTATCCAAAATATTGTTCTTAATTGTGTACTTTTTTAAGCTAGTCAGTTGGATTGGGAGGCATCGTCCCTCAAAAAGAAGCAAGAATAGATCTCTTTTTGTGGCAACTGTGGTACTTGGTTAGGAAGCGAAAGGGGGGAAATGGTTCATAGACTGTCAGATAAAAGTACAAAGTGCTTTTAATGGTACCATGTCATAAAGTACAGGGGTACTGCAATTAAAACTATGAATGAACAAACATTTTCTCCTCAAAACACTACTACTAATAATACCTAGCTCTTATGTAGCACTTTTCATCAGTAGACCTCAAAGCGCTTTACAAAGAAGGTAAGTATCAGTATCTTCATTTTACACATGGGAAAACTGAGGCACAGGGAGGTGATGTGACCTTGCCCAACGTCACCCAGCAGGCCATTGGTGGAGCTGGGAACAGTCCCAGTCCGATGCTCTATCCACATGGTCACACTTAGAGTAACTCTAATTGCTTAATACCAAGAGCTAAGGCAGGCGAGGTATTTCAATTTGGGTACACTAGGTTTTGTGATTAAAAAACAAGAGGAAATTATTCAGTGTCTTCTCTTTTTACCATCCTCCCTTTGAAAGCCTTGTTCAAGACTTTATGAAGAGGGACACAAGTATCCGAAGCGCAATCATCACTATTGTATGTGTGCATCTTCCACATTATCAGTCAGAAATTGGAACTAGTATCCTTTTGGCTGTAACTCAACTAGCTAAGGTAAACGGTAGCAAAAATGTTGGTCTCCCTCTGGTCAAGTAAATAGGCACTGTCCTAAGATGTAGATGAGATTCTTCATCACAAAATGGGTGGCTTCTTGCCACAGCTGTGTGTCTCAATCCTGTGACTCTAGACAAACGTTCTTGTTTTGCACTATCTCAAATCCTCAGTGCCACTCAAGCACATGACCAACCCCTGTGATGTTCCAGGCCTCACCTCACAGAATATTGTGTCAGTGAAATCTCCCAAGATCCTTCAGGACTAACTGCTACCATGGCTTTTTACCAGGCATAGGCTGACCTTGTAACATTAAAGGCATCACTCTCAGTATCTTTTCATACCAAATGTTGTGTCTTTTGCACAATAACAACAAAAATAAGATGAAGAAACCACATGGGCACAGATCTAGCTATATAAATGCTGCTGCTCTGGTTGCTTTTTGACAACTTCTAAAAGATAGTACACAGTGACTACACTCAAACTATTTAAAACTATTCCTATTCACTACAGCAAGATTCCTAATCTAATTGTACCAGGTGCTTTTAATTTACCTCTCTTCTGGATTTAATTTACCCCATACTGGATTCAGTTCCTTATTTTATTGAGATAGCTCCTAGAGTAGCTCTCTACATTAACTGTGGTAGTATGTGTAGTATGTATGATCACTTGATCATAGCTTTGTGGGCATCAAATTATATATGATTTTTAATCTGGGTTCCTCTGCATTTTTCCCCTTGGCTTCCTAATAATTCATCTCCTTTCTTAATGGGTTTTGTAGATTCATAGTTTCCAAGGTCAGAAGGCACCACTGTGATCATCTAGTTTAACCTCCTGTGTAGCACAGGTCATAGAACTTGCCCAAAATAATTCCTAGAACATACCTTTTAGAAAAACATCCAATCTTGATTTAAAATTTGCCAGTGATGGAGAATCCACCCAAACCCTTGATAAACTGTTCCATTGGTTAATTACTCTCACTGTTAAAAAAATATGCCTTATATCCACTTTGAATTGTCTAGTTTCAACTTCCATCCATTGGATCCAGCCATGGAAGAGCTCATTTTCAAATATTATTCCTCATGTAGGTACTTAAAACTGTGATCAAGTCACTCCTTAACCTTCTCTTTGTTAAGTGGAATCAATTGCTCTCTTTGAATCTATCACTATAAAGAATGTTTTCTAATCCTTTAATCATTTTGTGGCTCTTCTCTAACCCGCTCCAATTTTTCAACATCCTTCCTGAATTGTGGATACCAGAACTGGACACAGTATTCCAGTAGTAGTTACAAAAGTCCCAAATACAGAGGTGCCACTGCTTTCTTGACAGGTTTTCTTTCCTGCAGTTCTATTTCATGGCATAGTTGTGAAACCGATGCTTTGCTATTTCCACAATCAATCCTGCCAGCTTAATTATTCTTTCTTGCTACTTTTCACTGTAACCCTCAATTTACTTAGGCCTAATTGCATGAGATAATGTGAAAAAAAAGACCAGCTAGAAAATAGATAAGATGTAGTACAAGAATCTTAGAGATGCATAATTTTCTTTAACAGAAATATTTTCTATAACTTCATTTTTCATTGTTCAGAATTTCTGATTCTGTATGTTAATTAAAATATATTAATAATGTATGTTAATAACATTTACAGTAGGTTCTGAGGAGGAAAAATATTGTCTAACAGAGAAGGCACTGGAAAGCAAGCCAAAAAAATCTGGGTTCTGTCCCTGTTATGCCACTGACTTGCTACATGATTTTGGGCAACTCACTTAGGCCAAAATTTTCAACATGGGTGTCTAGAGTCAGGTGCCTACATCCACATTTAGGCACCTAAATAAGTTACTGATTTTCAGAGGTGATTTAATAACTTCAGTGGGAATGGTGTGTGCTCAGAACCTACTTATTCAGGTGCCTTAATATTAATTTTGCTGCCTACTAAGCATAGCAGGAAAAGCTTTCACAAAAGTCATCTTAGTGCGCCTACAACAGCTGGCGAATCGTGTCTACCCTGAATCACAGTGCGAATTCAGGGCTGGAAAATCAACTATAGACTGATATTTTCTCTGCGTCAATTCCAATGAAAGTGCAGAGAGCAAACTGACCACTGTACATTGCCTTTGTGGACCTAACCAAAGTATTCGACACAGTCAGCAGAGCAGGTCTATTTGCAGTACTAGAAAAGATAGGATGTCCACCAGCCCTGTTAAGTCTTATATGTTCATTCCATAACAACATGAGAGCAACTGTCCAGTTTGATGGGTCCATTTCGGACAGCTTTGAGATGAAAAGCGGAGTGAAGCAAGGATGTGTTCTTGCCCCTACACTCTTTGGAATCTTCTTCTCCGTACTCTTGAACTGTGCATTAAAGGACATGGAAGTTGGAGTGTATCTTCACACAAGATCAGATGGGAAATTCTTCAGCCTGTCCCGTCAAAGATCAAAGTAAAAACGGTGCTAATCAGGGAACTTCTATTCACTGATGATGATGCCCTCATAGCCCACAATGAAGATCTATTGCAAGAACTCATGGTCTGCCTTTCAAGTACCTGTCAGGCATTTGCTCTCACCATCAGCAACAAGAAAACAGTTTTATTAGGACAGGGGGTTCCACAAGTTCCTTCAATCACCTTAAATGCAAATCAGCTAGAAGTAGTCCAACAGTTCAGCTATTTAGGTTCTATAGTGACCACCAACTTCTCACTGGATGAAGAACTAAATGTTCGTATTGGAAAAGCTGCCACCACCTTTAGCAGACTAACTAAAAGAGCATGGGACAACTCGAAGCTTACCATTAAGACCAAAATGATAGTGTACCAAGCTTGCCTCCTCCGCATTCTCATGTATGGTGGGGAAACATGGACAACTTATGCTTCTCAGGAGAAAAGGTTGAACAGTTTCCACCTACATTGTTTATGCTGCATACTCAACACCAAATGGCAAGATAAAGTCACCAATGCAGAGGTTCTTCAAAGGGCAAATTTACCAACTGTGACAGCCAAGCAAAGACGACTGCACTGTCTGGGCCATCTGAGTAGGTTGGAAGATGGATGCACTCCCAAGGACATGCTATACAGGTAGATATCAGAGGGAACAAGAACAACAGGACATCCCAAGCTTCGCTATAAAGACACATGCAAGCGAGACATGAAGGAATTTGGAATTGATCCTGACAAATGGGAAATCATGGCAAGTGATTGTAACAAGTGGCACCACTGTCTCCATCAGAGTATCAAAGTCCATGACTGGAGCTGGCTCCTACAGGTTGAGGGGAAAAGAGCCCATAGGAAGCAAGCAGCTCCCAATCAAGATACATACATTTGCAATAACTGTCAAAAATCATGCAAATCTCGGATTGGACTATTCAGTCACATGAGACATTGCAAACCGTTTACATCATAGGCTGCAATTCCCACCGTCTCTTGCAGATGAAAGGATGCCAAAAAGTGGTGCCTAACCTTAGGCATCCAAGTTTGTAAGTGTAAACCTTAACTTTTCCTTGCCTTAGTTTCCCCTTCTGTTAAATGGAGACAATTGTATTTACCTCATGTGAATCTTCTTGAATGTTCCTGAAATGTTTTGAGATCCTTGGATGGTACACAGTGTTATTAGGTTTTTATAATTTATTATTACAAGGGGGCAGCACATTTGGTTGTAAACTGCAAGATGGTTTTCTAAAGGAAGGGAAATGCATTAGTACGCTTTTAGCAAAAAATGTCCTCTTCGTATTTGCTTTCTCCACAAATACCCTCTGCTTTTCAATCAGGAGCAATCAGCTCTCTAGACATCATTCTGCCAGCAGTTCACAGAAAAGCAGACTGATGCTGCTATGCTGTTGAACTATTGTACTGTACTATTAGTACTGTACACAGGATTTTATAGCTCATAATGTTGGAGACTGCATTGCATATAAGATGACCACTATGCATTAAACATCTATTTAATATAGAGAAACTGTTTTTAACCTTGACAATTAGAGATGACATTATGGAAACTATGAGATAAAGATAAAACTATGTACTAATTACTCTGAATCTATTCCTCATGGTAATATTTACAACTAATACTTCAAGATTTGAAGAAAGAAACCCACGTAAAATTTCATAGTAGGAACTTCAAAGTCTAAGGCAGGAAGAAGACAGGATGTGGTTCTATTTCTTTAAACTGTTTAAGTGTTTTGGTCCAAAGGGTGAGCACCCTTTCCAGCACAAAACCAGACTTTTTTGATGGTTGGGCTAATAAAACTAAACTCCACAGAGTATCCAAGTTCAAATATTATTCCAAAATTGTTATACAAAAATGAGCTTTTCGGATGATTCTTTCTAGCACTAGAACTCACATACAATGTAAATGCTAGGCATGTGAGACTTCTGATGCAAATTTAAAATGAGGGTTCACCAACCAGGATCAAATTTCCAAGAAGCCTGGAGAAACTTAAGGTTTTAGATGCTCAGATACCAAGATACCATGGTGATAAGCATACTATAAAACCATAGATAGATAGATAAAGTGATTTAGGACGGTTTTGACCTCAAACCCACAAAGTTTGTTGATTTTGGCCGAGGTTTGCTTTGAGTTTGGGGTTTCATTTAAACTTGAAACTCAGAGCAAAACTCAAGGATCTTTCTTGGTGCTCCCTTGAGCCTGGGACAGCTGTGTTCCAGTCTGATCCCCTGGCATAAGTTAGAGCAGCCTGTAATCTTCTCTGAGTTAAACCACCTGCCATTGGTCCGAAGAGTCTGCTAGAGTAGCTGGGGAAGACCAGTGCGCCAGGAAGATTCAAGCATGCCCCCCTACATAAGCTGAAGGAAGGCAAAGTGGCATAAGAACTACCAGCGGATCCCCCTACACTCGGGTGATACTTCTGTGATTGGTTGTGCTATCTTTAGGGTTTGTGCCAGTGGCATGTCACAAGGCAGCCCAGACAAATGGGAGAATGTGGGCTAAGGAATGCAAGCCGCATGTACCATGACCAAAAGAAAAGTTCACACAAACCCCTGTAAACTAAAACTGCTGAGTTTTCCGCAGCTCTGCTATAAAACCAGGTAATTCCTGTGTGGGAACAGACCCGCTAACCAGTTTATGGGCATAAATACCATAGAACACATGGATGATTTGCTCTGGGGGGAAAAAAAGTTGTTTGCATCTCAGATGAATAGGGCAAACTTTGGTCTACAAACCAGCAAGAAAATCAGCAAGCAAGACTGAATGATGATGAATGATTTACTATAAACAGCTCACAGTTTGTCATATTATTCATTGCAAGTCACTGCAATTTTAAATGGACTATATTTTACTTCGAAATCTTAAACAATAGATGATGTCAGGTTCAGTTATATATTCTCAGAATCAAAGAGTAAATGGCCTTTTATACCCACATGCACACTATTTTGATATAGGCTGTAAAACATGCATGCATCATGAAATATGAAGGGAGCGGAAAAATAAATGTCACACAAAACTGTATTTTGCACTCACGCTGAAATTTCAGCGTTATACAGAACACCTACACTCAAACACATAAAGTTTTAAGGGTTAAGGCAGCCTGTTTGGCATCAGATATTTGTATAATAAGCTTTTACTGAAGTAATTAAAATTTGTTTATAATTAATACAGATGAATTGGTTTCTGCACAATAATAGTTAGGAGATTAACAAAGGCCACATTTTGGCAACAGGAGTACATTCTTTTCCAAGTGCTGTGGGACTTTATCCAATGAATGTCTGTCCAATCCGGCTGATTCTTCAGAGATGCCATATGGCACTGCTATGCATTACAATTTTTTTTCTAAAAGGCAGCCATATGACATAACTGATCTTCAAAACGTTGTCAGAAGGCATTACCTGGGTAGTCTGTGAGCTGCCTTCCAAAAACTTAGCAAGCACAGGGGCTATTAATTATGAGCAAAAGAAATGTGCACACACATGCTGGAAACTTGGCATTCATTCCTCTCTAGTCACAGCTGAGCATCTCTCAAACTGTTCAAGCTAGAAAAAGTGAAGAGGGCTTTTTTTTTCGTTTTCTTTTTTTTAAACTTAACACGTCTTCTTATAAAACATTAATGCAGCAATTTCTCAATCAAGTTATCTCAGAAGTGTCAGCACATCTGACCCCTCAAGTGCCCATTAATATCTTATTTTACCAGCGGCTTGTGTTCTTATACCAACTCAACTGCTTTCACTAGCACATTTTATTAAATCAATAAATTACCGCCTCTTATCCTCACATGTGTGATTTGAAATCGAAACCATTTCAGATGCTTTTGAAATCATCTACATTGTCATATCAGGCATAGAAGGAAACGGGGATACAAGGTAACAGACGCCGGATTAGTACTGTGAATAATCTTATGACAGGGATCTTGACATCTGGGTTTTTTCCCTGGCTCTACCACAAAGTGTATTGTGTGATCGTGGGCAGGCCATTCAACCCTACTGTGTTTCCCCATCAGTAAAATGGGTACAATAATACTTATTTATCTCTGCAACAGCTCATCTCTCCAGCTTCCTGGCAGAGGGGTTCCATTGGAGCCACTCTACTAGGGCTTCCCAAGCTGGCAGCTGCTCCTGGAACCTTAATCGGAAATCTCAAGCTTAGAGGGCTCTGCTAAAATGTTAACAAGCTTTTAGGGCTTGTCCAGATGGGGAGTCGTTCCAGAATTGTTATTGCAGTCACTTTCCCCTTTTAATTTTTAGCAGATTTACCTTACTACCTTAACTGTAGTCTCTGGAAAAGAGGGCATCCCTGGAAAAGCAGGCAAAATCCCCAACTCCTCACAGAAGATGGGTTAGGACTGAAAAACAAGATGGTAGGGAGGTAATACTTCATATGTTTCTGGGTATTCTTCAGTTTATATGCTGCATAGATTGACAAGTTTCTTTGCAACACCCAGCAAAAAAACTGTCAACCCATTTGCTATCAGAAAAGATTGAGTACATCTCAAGGGGCCATATTCTTCAGTTGCAGGATATGCACAACTCCCATTGAAGTTAGTGTGAGACTTGTATCCTGCAGCAGGAAATCTGGGCCCAATAGATATTTGCTCTATGCAAAACATACATTCAAACAGTTTTATTGACTATAGGTAAGGTCTGCACGAGAGCAAATCTTTGCACAGAAGTCATAAGTGATCATGGAAAAACACCTCCAGTTCAGATGAGCATATTTATTGAGGAAGGGCATTTAAGCACATGTGTAACTTTAAGTCCATACATAACTTCCAAGTCAATGGGACTTAAACACATGTGTAAACTTAAGCACCTGCTTAAGTGTTTCCTTTAACCAGAGTCTAAATCTCTTTTTGTTTTTCAAATTTTAGTGGCTATTAAAGTGACAGCTCACATAGGTTACAGCCAGGCACGGGTCAGCTGGATACTGTACAATCTTCTGCACACTGATTTGCAAGTTTACCTTAATCCTTAAAAACAAATAAAGGAAGTTCTTCTTCACACAGCGCACAGTCAACTTGTGGAACTCCTTACCTGAGGAGGATATGAAGGTTATGACTATAACAGTGTTTAAAAGAGAACTGGATAAATTCATGGAGGTTAAGTTCATTAATGGCTATTAGCCACGATGGGTAAGGAATGGTGTTTGTCAGAGGGTGGAGATGGATGGTAGGAGAGAGATCACTTGATCATAACCTGTTAGGTTCACTCCCTCTGGTGCACCTGGCATTGGCCACTGTCGGTAGACAGGATACTGGGCTAGATGGACCTTTGATCTGACCCAGTACGGCCGTTCTTATGTTCTTATGTTCTCCCAACCTTAACACACCTGCTTCTTCAGTCTTGGTGCATTCTTTAGCCTGCCAGGTAACACAAATAATGAACTAAGTGAATCCTACAAACCAGGGAAGTCATTGTTGCGATATTAAGTTAGAATCCTTCTTTCCCCCTCATCCACCCACAATGACTCTAATAGTGGGAAAAGGGGTGCAGGGGAGCTTCTGAAGAAGAATCCTCTTCCTTGGGGGGAAAAAAGATTTCAAACGAAAGATGTAAACGAGGCATCAAATCATTGTGGAGACTTCCACATTTCAAGTGCAAGAGCTCTTTGTGATGCTGGCCGCCCAGGTGCCTAGGCCTCAACTGGGCACTGACAAATGCATAGCTGGAAACCAATCCGGCTCTCCTGTGTATTAGCATTGTTAAAATAGGTACACCTCTACCCCGATATAACACAAATTCGGATATAATGCGGTAAAGCAGCGGGGAGCCCCAGGCCCTTTAAAGCACCACCTGAGCCCCGCTGCTTTACCGCATTATATCTGAATTTGTGTGGAGCCCTGGGCCCTTTAAATCACGGCCCGAGCCCAGCTGCTGGAGCCCCAGGGCTCCGGCAGCCGGGCTCGGGTGGTGATTTAAAGGGCCAGAGGCTCTGGCTGCTGCGGGGAGCCCCGGGCCCTTTAAATCCCCACCCAAGCACCGCTGCCAGAGCTCCGGTGGTGATTTAAAGGGACCAGGTCTTCCCACAGCGGCTGGAGCACCGGGCCCTTTAAATCACCGCCCGAGCCCCGCTCCTGGAGCTCTGGTGGGGATTTAAAGGGCCCGGGGCTCCCTGCAGTGGCTGGAGCACTGGGCCCTTTAAATCACCGCCGAGGAAGCCGGTCCGGTCCGGCACGGCGTACCGGCTCTTGCCGATACGCCGTACCGGACCGAACCCGATATAACGCGGTCTCATCTATAAGGCGGTGAGATTTTTTGGCTCCCAAGGACCGCGTTATATTGGGGTAGAGGTGTATTAGATTGATAAAAATGTGTTTAGTGTTTTTAAAATTTATGAAATGCTTGTGAGTTGCTGCATGCATTAATCTCACTTATAATATCTGTATCCTATGCTATAAGGTAGTACTTAAGTGTCTGCTCTGAAACTGTATACCCCCACAGTCAGGAGAGAAGCATTAGCAGGTGTGAAATACTAGTTTTCCACAAGAGATGTCATCTCCTCTCCAACAAAAGAAGACCCATAGAAACCAGACAAGCCATTATGGAACACCAGAGGACATAAGACTTTATTGATTGCTTCACCCATAACCATGAAGAGGAGACGTGCAGGTGGATTTGTCCCATCACCTTGAACTCTGGGGGAAAGGAATAAAAATCCTCGACAAGAAGAAATTGGGTGCTTGGACTTTGAGAGGGCAAGATATCTAAGCATAAGCAAGGGCTCCCCAGCTGCCTAGCTTGGCTTAGCCCTAGAGAACATATAGAACTTGCATACCACAGCAGCTTCTGTCACCTTCTGAAACCTAAGACTGTGACCCATTTGCATGTGTATGTTTACCAGCTTTAACCTTGTAGATAACTCTCATTTCTTTTTCTTAGTTAATAAATATTTAGTTAATTTAATATAGAATTGGCTATAAGCGCTGTCTTTGGTGTAGGATCTGAGTTGTAATTCACCTAGGGTAAGTGACCAGTCCTTTGGGATTGGAAGTAACCTGAATATTGTTGTGTTTTTTGGTGTAAGGAACCATCTACCACAAAGGCAAGCTTGCCTGGGTGGTAAGCTAGACCAGAGTACCCATGGGAACTGTCTGTGACTCCATGTTAAGGCTATTATAGTGCCTGAGGAGTTCACACTTGATAGTTGGTTAGTGAAATCTAAGTATAAAACTCACAACCAGTTTGGGGTTTGTGCCCTGCTTCTTCACAGTCTGCCCTGAGGCTGGTACTCCTGAGCCACTCCAGACAGCCTGACACTCTTATCCCACCTTTCTTCAGTCATAGGCTATATCATGGCCTATTACACAGGGACTTGTTATAACACAAAATGATTAACGCTAGTAGACTTTAACAGCTGCTTCCGAAGTGTTAATATTTTACCACAAAAGCACATATTAAGGCAATTTTATACGTGTTATTTTTAACATCTCTTTGGGATAAAAACATATTTAGAGTATGTGCTGATGGAAAGTAGTTATTTGACATGTGCAAGACACACTCTCCAAAGCCGCAGAAATTGTTAGATTCCATAATACAAAGAACAATTAGAATATGTAGGGACTAATCTTGTGTCAAACTGTATTCTTGAGTTGAGGCAACTTTTGAGTTGTAGAAACTTTAGAAATGCCTTGAAATGATCAACATTTCCCCCCTTTTTAAACTGAAATAAGTTAGAAATGACCAAGCCATATGGTTATATTGTTTTAAACTTTCTAAAAATATAGATTTTTGGTGCCAAATTTGATCCTGAATGAACCTTTATAGCTCATTTAAAACACCATTAAAAAGATGTTTTATAATGGAAATCTCTCCCCTAACTATAACAGTGTTAGTGGGTGCCAGCCTATAACAAAAGTCTATACTCTACCATGATGTACTGAAAGCAATAAGAATATAATGCCATTATTTGAAGTGAGGTGAAATTAAATTCAATTCATCTACTTCAATAGAATAGTCTTATACATAAGAGATAATGTCAGTAGAATAGAATATTGTCACAGGAAAATGAACTGCTGCTGGTACATAAGTGCTGAGGCAAAACTGAGGTAGTTAAGGAAAATAAATTTTGAGACTAGGCTGGTATTTATTTTTTAAATCAGGAGACCCTGATCCTTTGACTATGTTCTGTTACAAAGACTTTTTGTTATACCAACTGATGGATGTAGATGTAATCATTTCATCTTGTAGTTGTTACTGTGGTAGCGACACACTCTAAAGTTGTTGACCTCCTGCTTTCTGATTGTCTATAAGAGCCTACCTATTGTATGCCTATTAAAGAACATTTGAGCCATAAAATTGCAATTTCTTAAAAAGTCAAAGAGACTAAGTATATCAGGAGCATGAGAGAGCCAGACACTAAAACCCTTTACCAATCTTTTCAAATAAAGTGCTCAGTTCTGCCTTCAGATATTCATGCAAAATCCTATTGATGTCAGTGGGATTTTGGGGTGCATAAGGGATGCCTTTTTGGTCCCAATTCTGCCATCAGATACAGCTGTGCAATTCCTACTGAGGACAGGGAGAAGTGCTGCAGAACACTATGTGGAGAGGGGTCACAGATTTTCTATGCATGGCCACTCTGCACTTTTCCTTCTACTCCATCCCACACAATGGAAATGCCGTAATTCTGCTGTGTTCTGGATCTTGCATATGTCCTGCAAGGGCAGACTGAAGTTTCACTCTTAGATTTGTATATCTTTAATGCACTATTTGTAAAGCATGAAGTTCTTTCAAAATAATATGCTTTGTCATGATATTTTAAACACTTCTTTGTAGTGTGTGATTAACTACATAGGGCTTGATTTTCTCCCTTACTTAAATAGTACCTACTACCCATCTTTGCAAGTCATCCCACTGAAATTAATGGGAATAGTTGCTCAGTGAGCTACTACTCAACATGTGTAAGGGTGGTACAATTAGACCCATAATGATTAGCTAATCAACAACCTGAATGAAGTCAATTTGGTATCATAGATTTAATAGATTTTAATCCCAGATGGGACCATCATGCTAATCTAGTCTGTTCTCTTGCATTACACAAGCCATAGAATTTCACACAGTGATTTCTACATCTAGTTCAACAACTTGTGGTTAACTCGGAGCATATTTTTTTTTAGAAAGACACCAAGTTTTGATTTAAAGACTTCATGTGATGGAGAATTACCATGTTCCTTTGTAATATTTTCCATTGGTTAATTACCATTACTTAGAATTATCATGTGTAATACAAATTATATTACCAACTGCTAAAGCCTTTTCCTTTCCTAACCCTGGCAGTTATATTATATTTATATATATAAAAACTTTGAACATAGATATCATGTTTTACAGGAAATCTTCTTTATTATCCTGAGCTAATTAGGATATCACAATATATAAATCATGTTTTCCTCTGTCACATGGCTTAAAGGTATGTTTATTTTTAGCTACCAATGATCAAGAGGTTTGGGTCTTGATCACTGCAATAATTTACAAACCTCTGCAAATACTGTTTGATATTGTGTTATTTTTCATGATTCCTGACATTGCTCACACACGTGTCCTCTTCAGGTGGCACAAACAACAATAGAAATAATGCTGTTTGATGTAGCATTTATTCCTGCAGAATCCCTTCTAGCTTCTACTCAGCAGCTGTAGTGGGGCTCAGCCAAAGGCATCAAGGCTTCCTTCTGGATCTTTTTTGCCAAGGAGGAAGGGGCCAACAGAGCAGCATGTGTCTTTTGCTTCTGTAGATCTACAGGAGTCCCTTTCTTTTGGATTGCTGGTTTGGAAAGTTGTGCACCTGTCTAATCTCCAGACCCCCTCAAGCTCCTCTCACTAGAGGGTTTCAAGAAAACTGTGCAAAGTGAATTGCAGTTTTCTGCGCCTTCCCATGTACTCCACAGGAGCAGCCAATCTGGCTTTCACGGACAATTTTCTGCTAAGTTTCAGAGTGGTAGCCGTGTTAGTCTGTATCAGCAAAAAGAACGAGGAGTACTTGTGGCACCTTAGAGACTAACAAATTTATTTGGGCATAAGCTTTTGGGTTTTAGCCCACGAAAGCTTATGCCCAAATAAATTTGTTAGTCTCTAAGGTGCCACAATTTTCTGCTAAAAGACTCTTACAGTTAAACATTAGCAGGGGTACTAAAGCAATAGTCCTGATTCACCGCTCCCTTAAATAAATGTAAACTGGGAATGATTCCATTGAACTCAGTTCAGTTACACTGGTGTAAAAGCAAGAGTGTCGAGAGGAGAATTCAGCCTATAATTTTAAAGTGGGAAATTTTAATAATATTAAAATAATGTACAGTGAAGACGAGACTATAGTATTTAGATTGCTTTGGCTTGGGCATCTCACCAAGAAGTCAGAGATACTAATAGTTCGTGATTCACTGGCAACATATGTGACAAAGGACCGCTGAGTGATGCCACTTGGGATAATAGCCCCTGACAAGTTCAGTCTCTGTGGGAAAATAAATCATTTCATGTCCTTGCCAGTCTGCACTAGTCAAGTGTGGCAACATTCCAGCCAAGCCCTCCAGGGCAATGGACATAAAGAGGCCTCTCACAGCAGTGATCTGAGAATAGCTGATATGGCACTGTTTGGTCCTGGATATGGGTACAAAATACATGGCAGATTTAACTAGGATTAAATCAAAGTTGTAAAGAATATTAAAGAGGTAGAATTTAATCAAAGCTACCAGGTTAGGTTGCACACAGCTCACTTAATCAGTGATGCAATGGTTGTTTGTGTGTCTTTCAAATGCACACAGAAGAGTGATAAAAGACAAAAACACCACATCACTGGTGGGCAAACCCTTTTCACAAAATGGTATCGTCATATCTGACCTCTTCCTCGACCTCAAAGGAACCCTGCACAACAGTTTCAAAAGATGAGCCTGGGAGCTTAAATTCTTAACTTTGTTAGACATTACAAATCAGGGACTCAATGATACTGGATTTAGATGCTATACATCTGAAGAAGTGAGGTTTTTACCCACGAAAGCTTATGCCCAAATAAATCTGTTAGTCTTTAAGGTGCCACCAGACTCCTTGTTGTTTTTGTAGATACAGACTAACATGGCTACCCCCTGATACTGGATTTATGGCTCATTACAACAATATATTACCCACTAGCCCCCCTTTCTCCTACCATTGCAGAGGTGTTGCCTACCAACTTCACTTTGAATTGTCTCTTACAACATGTTAACTCTTTATGCTTTTGCACTTTGTATTTAGCTGTGACGCTGAGTACCTTTCCCAGACCTGGAGAAGAGTTTTAGTTTGTCTCTTTCACCAACAGAACTTGGTCCAATAAATGATATTATCTCACCCACCTTGTCTCTGATAAATATATTGATACATGTAAAACAATCGGCGATTAATCAGTTATCCAGGACTTTAAGCTATGTATAGATGGTATCTTTCTTTATCTAAGAAACCACAGAGATATGTGAATCACAGACAGGCAATTGCTAGTCTACAGGACAAGAACAGTTACAAAGTTAATTACCTGTGATTATCTTACAAAAGGAGGTGATTATGTAGCTGAATGACAAAAGAAGAGTGTTCTGTGAAGACAAAAACACACACTACTATAAACTGATAAAAACAGGGCCACCCATTGGTAAATTAGAAATAGCCCACTTTAGTTTATGTTTTTACAGTAACGTTACAACAATACATTCCCTGGTCTCTTAATACTCTTAAGAAAATACTAACCTCATTAAACCACTACTATTCCCTCCCCCACAACCAAACAATCTCTTTTTCTCTGTTAAATTTTGAAGTTAATTTCTGTGGCTATTAAAGTGACAGCTCACATAGTATTCAGTCAGGCATAGTGCAGCTAGATGCCAGTCTTCTTCACCCTGAAATACAAGTTTACCTTAATCCAGGGGTAGGCAACCTATGGCACGTGTGCCAAAGGCAGCACGCGAGCTGATTTTCAGTGGCACTCACACTGCCCGGGTCCTGGCCATCGGTCCAGGGGGGCTCTGCATTTTAATTTAATTTTAAATGAAGCTTCTTAAATATTTAAAAAACCTTATTTACTTTTCATAATACCACAATAGTTTAGTTATATATTATAGACTTATAGAAAGAGACCTTCTAAAAATGTTAAAATGTATTACTGGCATGTGAAACCTTAAATTAGAGTGAATAAATGAAGACTCGGCACACCACTTCTGAAAGTTTGCCAACCCCTGCCTTAATCCTCCTGACTTTTGTACACCTTCTTCAGTCTTTGGTTCTTCAGCCCGCCAAGTAACAAAAATAATGAATTAACTGAACCCAATAGACCAGAGAATTCATTGTTTCAGCATCAAGTTGTTTCAGCATTGTTTCAGCATCCCTCCCTTCCCCCCGCCCCCCCCATCCCTGACCACAAATGCTGGGAACAGGGGTGCAGGCAGAAGAATCCTTTTCCTGAAAAATACATTTTAAACAAAAGATTCACATTCAAGGCATCAGATTCCAGAATGGGAATTGTTATGGAGACGTCCACATTTCAAATGCAAGAGCCCTCTCCAATCCCTATGGTCAAATATGTAAGTCCTTACTCAGGCAAAAATCCCACTGAAAATACTTTCATTTCAGTGGGAATGTTGCCCTAATTAAGAAGTTAGGGTTCAACGTTTTATAGATGGCAATTTAATTTGTTGGAGGCTAGGGCTGGGTGCATAGTGGGGGGAAAATGCTTCATGAACATTTAGGTGAATTAGAATGCAAATGTTCATTCATCATGCTTGCACACCTTTTCTAACTGCTGTTTACAAACAATTCATGGAAAATGAACTTCAGATCCATAGCATGACGATACCCTCTTTCCTCAAGATTTCTCAGAAACATGCCCTACCTAGGACTAAGCACATACATCATGTGATAATCAGTAACTTACTTAAAGAACAGCACAGCACTGCGCCATAGAGACTGTATTTCCCAAGCCTCAGTTCAGAGCACTGGCATTGAGAACATCAGGTGTATGTGACTACAACTTTTGCAGTTAAGGCCACACAAAATCCCTAGCCAGAGCTCTGGCACACAGGAAGTGAAATAGACAGGCAAAATCTGGCCATATTCTTCATGATGGGACACATGTGTGGACACATGCCTAGTGCATTCACTTTGCGTGCATGTGATGAGAAAAATAATTTTAAAACTGACACCAGCTATAACATAGCACTAAGTCACTGCTATCATCTTCTCTAGAAATGCAACCCCCTAGGGAAACCACTCAACTAGTAACTTATGCCAGCATAGGAAATTAAGGAATCCTACCCTCCTTCTCACAGATCACCCACACAGCTTTTCTGTAGGCATAGTACAGGTCAAGGGCAAAGACATCATCATTGCTCCAGCCTGCTCACAGTTTCCTTCTCTGCCAGGTTTGTGTGTCATGACCTAATTCATATCATTGGTCTGTGGCACAAAGGCATGCAGTCTCTCCACACTGCCTTTCTGTGGTCTTCAATGGGAAAAGAATTCATGCATTCAAAGGCAGAAGTTTCCCCAGTGTTAACTAGAGTTACAGTCACATTCTAGTCGGGGAATGGGAATCTAAATTATAGATCATCTTTGACCCTCTTTTAGTTTAAATTAAAGGAGAAAGACCCCAATCCAGGAAAGCATCTCTAAACAGAACAGTGTTTATGCATGTGCTTAACTTTTAGCAAGTGCTTAAGTCCCATCGAAATTAATGGAGTATAAGCACTTGTTTACAGTTATGTGCTTAAGTGCTTTCCCAAAGAAGGATGGATTTAATCATATGCTTAAGCACTTTCCTGAATTAGGGCCTAAATGAATATTTCATAAATAAAGTGGTAACCAGCACAGTTCTTGAAATCAAAAGCTCTCTCATTTTCTATAAGAAATATTCACTGAATATAAGGGCAGATGTCAAATCTCACACACAGGGTATAGACATATTAAAAGAAAGTACTACTGAAACAATCAGTCTTTTAAAAGATTAAAGCTAGGAAGACGTCTAATGAAGAAAGATGGAATTTGATGCCAGTATGCTACACAGGGGTCTATCCTACAGCTCTTGTTTATCTGTATAGTGCCACTGATGACCCTTTATAAGCATACTAACAGAAAACTAAGGTCATCCTAAATCTTTTCATCAGTGGTTTCTCTATGATAACTTTTTAAGTGCTCTTAATATAAAACGAATAATCTCAGGGCAAAGATCTGTTTGAAAAAGATATGATTGATGACCTATCATCCCTAATTCACTGTTTATACTTGTAGTGAGCCTGTTGGGAAAATACCTCATTCATCAGGGTATTAGTGAATTCAACCAACGTATGGCACCTTCATTTTAACAAACTAAAGGAGAAAAGCTAAATGGGGGGAAATTGACAACCATCTCTGATTCTATGATAATGCAATTAGGCTGCTCCTCTCCAGAGCTTTTGCTAATTCACAAAACAGCTTCAGTAGGCAGGTCATAAATATATGATCATTTTTCACACTTTGAAAAGTAATGATGCCTTGACATGAATCAATATATCTTGGTGAAATCATTTTACCTTTACATTATGCAGGCGAGTCAGTTTTAAACCTAGTATATATTAAACCTGACTTTGTATCCGGTCTGTGCTTATATAAAGTAATTTTACAGAGGCCTCTGTGTTGTTACCTGTGCACCCAAACCCTTATTAAAATAAGCGGCAATTTTGAGTGCTCACAAGATGCTGCATCAGACACCTAGAGGTTATATTGTCTCCTTTGTCCCATGGAGGAGGTGAAAGATCCAAAACTTTTACTCCTTTGGGAGGGAGGGATCACTGAGGCAACATGACAGCTTCCCTTTTTGCTGAACCCCCCATGGTTACATTTGTCTCTCTGGAAACACCCTGGGATTTTTCCAATTTAATACTGAAACTGACAGCATTAATTCATGTGAACTCCCACTCTGTACATTCAAATCCCCTTGAGGAAGGAGATGGTTTTAGGCCAGGTGGGGCTATTGAGATAATTGCAGTGTAGGTCCTGAGGAAGTTGTGATGCCATGTGGGAGAGGAGGGATGGAGTCCCCAAGAAATAGTACAGAGGGTTTCCACCTCTGTGTGAAGACTCTGGGGTCCTCGGGATTTCCCTGGAGGTCTTGGGACATGCACATGTCAGGAGGGCCACTGCCTGTGTTTGTTCATCAGGTGTCCCCTCCTGACTGCATAGAGTAGCAGAAATTCTACATACTCAAGATCTTTCTGTTGAACTTTGCTCCTTCTACAGGATTTTTGAATATGGGCATGATGTGTTTTTAATGTAAGAAATTAAAAAAGCAATTCATTTCATCTGAACACCACAATGACCAGATGCACAGATTTCATTTGTACGAGTTACTCCTCTTTAATTTATTGTGTCATATGTTATACATGTGAAATAACTAAGGGTATGTCTACACTACGAGAGTAGTTCGATTTTACTTAAATCGAATATGTGGAATCGATATTACAAAGTCGAACGTGTGTATCCACACTAAGGACAGTAATTCAACTTTGTGAGTCCACACTAACGGGGCAAGCGTCGACATTGGAAGCGGTGCACTGTGGGCAGCTATCCCACAGTTCCCGCAGTCCCCGCTGCCCATTGGAATTCTGGGTCGAGCCCCCAATGCCTGCTGGGGCAAAAAATGTGTCGAGGGTGGTTTTGGGTAACTGTCGTCATCCAACCGTCACTCCCGCCCTCCCTCCCTGAAAGCGCCGGCGAGCAATCAGTTTGCGCACTTTTCTGGTCAGTGACAGCGTGGACGCCACAGCACTGCGAGCATGGAGCCCGCTGCGACCATCGCTGCAGTTATGGCCGTTCTCAACGCCTAGCACCTTATCGTAGACCTTTTCCAGAGGCAGATGCTGAGAAATCGGGCGAGGAGGCTACGGCAGCGCGGTGAGGACATTAAGTCTGAGAGGGGCACAGACCTCTCGCAAAGCACGGGACCCCGCGCCGTGAACATCATGGTGGCAATGGGTCATGTTGATGCTGTGGAACGGCGATTCTGGGCCCAGGAAACAAGCATGGACTGGTGGGACTGCATAGTGCTGCAGGTCTGGGATGAATCACAGTGGCTGCGAAACTTTCGGATGCGGAAGGGAACTTTCCTGGAACTTTGTGAGTTGCTGTCCCCTGCCCTGAAGCGCAAGGACACCCGGATGCGAGCAGCCCTGACTGTCCAAAAGCGAGTGGCCATAGCCCTCTGGAAGCTTGCAACGCCAGACAGCTACCGGTCCGTCGTGAACCACTTTGGCGTGGGCAAATCTACCGTGGGGGTTGCTGTGATGCAAGTAGCCAACGCAATCGTTGAGCTACTGCTGTCAAAGGTAGTGACCCTTGGAAACGTGCAGGTCATCATAGATGGCTTCGCCGCGATGGGATTCCCAAACTGCGGTGGGGCTATAGATGGAACTCACATCCCTATCCTGGGACCGGACCACCAGGCCAGCCAGTACATTAACCAAAAGGGCTACTTTTCAATGGTGCTCCAAGCACTGGTGGACCATAGGGGACGTTTTACCAACATCAACGTCAGATGGCCGGGCAAGGTTCATGACGCTCGTGTTTTCAGGAACTCTGGTCTGTTTAGACGGCTGCAGGAAGGTATTTACTTCCCGGACCACAAAATAACTGTTGGGGATGTGGAGATGCCTACAGTGATCCTCGGGGACCCAGCCTACCCGCTAATGCCCTGGCTCATGAAGCCCTATACAGGCGCCCTGGACACTGAAAAAGAACTCTTCAACTACCATCTGAGCAAGTGCAGAATGGTGGTGGAGTGTGCTTTTGGACGTCTCAAGGGGAGATGGAGAAGCTTACTGACTCGCTCTGATCTCAGCGAAACCAATATCCCCATTGTTATTGCAGCTTGCTGTGTGCTCCACAATCTCTGTGAGAGCAAGGGGGAGACCTTTATGGTGGGGTGGGAGGTTGAGGCAAATAGCCTGGCTGCTGATTACGCCCAGCCAGACAGCCGTGTGATTAGAAGAGCACAGCGGGATGCGCTGTGCATCCGGGAGGCTTTGAAAGCTAGGTTCCTCAGTGAGCAGGGTAACCAGTGACTTTTAAGTTTGTTTAAAGAGAAGCCGAACCTGCCCCCGTTTCTTTACCCTGTTAATGTTGACTAGCCTCTCCAGCTACATACCCCGTTCACCCCGTCCCCCCCCCCCTTCCAACCCACGTTTAAAAATAAAATAAATGGAACTTTGTTAATGAACCCCGTTTTCTTTATTACGGGTTTCGTGGTAAACTGTTGAAACTGGGACGCAGACTGTGGTGGCGAGCGGGCGTAGTGATGGAAAGAACGCTTCTAAAATCGAGGAATGACAGGCTCCTGCTCCTAGAGCGGTCCGCAGTGGTGGACTGGTTGTTTCAACGGAGCCTGCCACCCCTCCTTTTCGGGACTCTGTGTGTGTGGGCTATGTGACTTTGTGGCGGGGGAAGACGGTTACAGATCCCCTGCTGCGTGGCTCTGTGATCCAGGATAAGGACCGCTGCATAAGATCTCTAACCGCCCTCCCCCGCCACAAAGTCACATAGCCCCCCCCCCCCCCCTCGAACATGAAAACCACCTCCCAGACTGACCAGGGTGCCTAGTGACTGCAATGTGTGTGTGACCTGCTGCTGAACCTGCCCCCGTGTCTGTACCCTGGTAAAGGTGACTGTCCTCTCCAATTACCAACCCCCTTCCACCCTTCAAACACACTCTCCTGTAAAAGAACATGATGGAAACAGTAATTAACAGAAACGTATTTTTTATTAGCAACTACACAGTTAGGGGATGAAACTGGGACGGGGGCTTGGGTGAGGCGGGAAGGAAAGGACTTATCAAATTTTGTGGAATGAGAGCCTTCTGGTACTCGAGCAGTCTGCAGGGGTGGAGTGACAGTTTTCACGGCCCCTGCCGCCCCTCCTTCTTGGGACTTTGGGTGAGGGGGGTATGGGACTTTGTGGCGGGGGAGGGCGGTTAGACAGAGACTGCAGCGGGGCTCTGTCCTCCTGCCTCCGGTCCTGCAGAACATCCACAAGGTGCCGGAGCGTGTCCGTTTGCTCCCTCATTAGTCCAAGCAGTGTTTGAGTCGCCTGCTGGTCTTCCTGCCGCCACCTCTCCTCCCGTTCAATGTTTGATCGATGGTATTGCGACATGTTCTCCCTCCACTGGGTCTGCTGGGCCGCCTCGGCTCGGGAGCAGCCCATAAGTTCTGAGAACATGTCGTCCCGTGTCCTTTTCTTTCTCCGCCTAATCTGCGCCAGCCTCTGGGAGGGGGATGCCAGGGTAGGTCGGGAGACAGTCGCAGCTGTGGGATGGGAAAAAGGGAGTGAATTCCTCAAAAAGATAATTTTTTGTGAACAATGAACATAGTCTTTCTCTGTGAACAAGACCATGCACAGCACCTATCACATGCGCACTCAGGACAAGGTCGAATTTTCGGCCTTCGCATTCAGTGCCTGGGGTCTTGCAGTGGAGATCAGACAAGCGGGGCAGGACAGCGGAATTCGGATAGCAGGCTGACATGGTAAGCCGTAGACTTTTGGCTGCTTAAAACTTAAATTATAGCAGTGCCCTCCTTTCACGTTCAAAGCAATGCTCCTAGCGTTGGCCAGTTCCTGCTGCCGGCAATCCGGCAAGCATGAACTCTGCCCCTGTCCCACCCCCTCGCGGCTGTCCCCGGGAAAGATCCTTGTATGCTGCCCCTTTCCCGCCTCCACCGCGTGGCTGTAAACCGCCGGTTACAGTTCTGTAAAGGAACAGGCAAGCAGTCCCAATAGTAACATTCCCCTAATTCTAAGCAGGTCACCATGAGCGACATCACTCTGCTGAGGATTTCTGAGACAGAGAAAGAACGCATGCTGCGTGAAAGCCAGCAAAAACCAGGGCCGTATGCCGCCATGCTCTGCAAGGCAATGATACCAGAGTACTTGCTGATAGCCTGGCGTGGAAAAGTTTCCTACCATGGAGGACACAATAAGGCCGCTCTCCCCAGGAACCTCATGCAAAGGCTTTCCAATTACCTCCAGGAGAGCTTCGTGGAGATGTCCCATGAGGATTTCAGCTCTATCCCCGGACATATAGACCTTCTTTTCCAGTAGCTGCACTGGCAAGGACTGAAAAGTAGAGCGCCTAGGGCAAACTAATCATGATAAACCGGACATTGTTAGATTCTTTTGCAGTAGTTGCACTGCCAAGGACTTAAACGTTAAACGCCTAGGGCAAACCAATCATGAAAAACCCATTGTTAATGTTCCTGTTCTGTTCAAAATAAATGTTTACATGTTTAAAACACTTACCGACTGATCCTTCCCCGGATTCAGGGTCCGGGTTAACGCCTGGGGACGGTTGGTAGGGGATCTCTGTGAGGGTGATGAAGAGATCCTGGCTGTCGGGGAAATCAGCGTTGTAAGCGCTGTCGACTGCCTCATCCTCCTCATCTCCTTCCTCATCTTCCCCGTCCGCTAACATCTCCGAGGAAGCAGCCGTCGACAATATCCCATCCTCTGAGTCCACGGTCAGTGGTGGGGTAGTGGTGGCGGCCGCACCTAGAATGGAATGCAGTGCCTCGTAGAAACGGCATGTCTGGGGCTGGGATCCGGATCGTCCGTTTGCCTCTTTGGTCTTCTGGTACCCTTGTCTCAGCTCCTTGATTTTCACGCGGCACTGCGTTGCATCCCGGCTGTATGCTCTCTCTGTCATGGCTTTTGAGATCTTCTCGTAGATCTTTGCATTCCGTCTTTTCGATCGCAGCTCCGAAAGCACGGACTCATCGCCCCACACAGCGATCAGATCCAAGACTTCCCGATCAGTCCATGCTGGGGCCCTCTTTCTATTCTGAGATTGCATGGTCACCTCTGCTGGAGAGCTCTGCATCGTTGCCAGTGCTGCTGAGCTCGCCACGATGTCCAAACAGGAAATGAGATTCAAACTGGCCAGACAGGAAAAGGAATTCAAATTTTCCCGGGGCTTTTCCTGTGTGGCTGGTCAGAGCATCCGAGCTCGGACTGCTGTCCAGAGCATCAACAGAGTGGTGCACTGTGGGATAGCTCCCGGAGCTATTAGCATCGAATTCCATCCACACCTACCCTAATTCGACATGGCCATGTCGAATTTAGCACTACTCCCCTCGTTGGGGAGGAGTACAGAAATCGAATTTAGGAGACCTCTATGTCGAACTAAATAGCTTCGTTGTGTGGACGGGTGCAGGGTTAATTCGATTTAACGCTGCTAAATTCGACATAACCTCCTAGTGTAGACCAGGCCTAAGTAAAAAACATATCTATGCCCTATATCATATACATGATAGATAACAAATTTATCTGAGGAGGATATAGTCAAGGATAACCAATAAAAGTGGAAGGCTAGACACTGTGTCAGGAACAAAAATATTTTGGATATCTTTACAAAACACATATTAGCACAACATTATGCTAATTATGCATTATTTGTTCTATGGTAAACTTAAAGATGGACATGCTGATAAATAAAATAGCTAGGTGTTGATGTTTGTTTAATTTTGAAATATTAAAACATCTAAACATTGCCAATTTATAAAATTTATACTGTACGGTATATGGCATTTTATTTTTTATTGCTGAAATGCTTGTCAATTTTGCAGCATGCAAAGTGAAATGACACTAAATCACAAGTGTTCCTGCTGTGCTGTCATTCTCATTAGACGATCTCTTTTGTTTAGTTTGTTCACTGCTTGTGGTTCTTTAAAATAAAAAGTGCTTTATAATGGAGATGGACAAAACAACACATGTATCATGGGATTGAAGAGAAAATGTATTAAATAAAAAGCCCCTGGATTGTTCGTGAGTCCTCAAAGTCATTTTGAATGGCTGATTAAAATAAATATTGCATAGAAAATTGTTTTTGTAGCCTCTGTTTATTCTACCCTGTCTCCATTATTTGATCTTCACTATGATAAGTAATCAGGTTGCGATATACTGTACATTTAGAACCAAATGTGCATGGCATATATTGTTGAAAATGTAACAATTGCTACAGAATGCATTAAAGTGAAAGCCCACAGGTTTATCTACTTCCACAGCCCAGGGTAATAAAGAAAAAATGTTTTTAGACAAAAATGTATTTAGGAAAATAGTATTTCTAAACAAATAAAGATAAAATGCAGTAGTATATA